>NC_056733.1:352536009-352607900 GCF_019279795.1 Protopterus annectens | reverse complement strand
GGTCCCACCATGGGACTTAACATTGGTCCTACAGGCTTTGACGGGCCCTCCTTTTGAACCGGCTGCTTCTGCTCAGTTGAAATTTTTATCTTGGAAAACAGCCTTCCTGATTGCAATAACTTCAGTTAGGAGAGTGTCTGAGCTTCAAGCCCTCTGTATGAAACCCCCTTACCTAATATTTCATAAGGACAGAGTTTCTGTCAGGACTAATCCTTCCTTCCTCCCTAAAGTAGCCTCTGAGTTGAATATTAATCAGTCTATTAATCTGCCAGTGTTTTTCCCCATTTTCCAGAACAAAGGGGAATACACATTACACAAATTGGATGTGCATAGACAACTGCATTTTTATTTGCACAGGACAGCAACTAACCGCAAATCTGATCAATTGTTTGTGTCCTTTGCCAAGTCTTCTTTAGGTAAACCCATTACCAAAGTGACATTAGCCAACTGGATTTCACAATGCATCATTCAGGCCTGTTTTGGCTTCAAACAAACCGGTACCTTTGGGAATCCATGCTCATTCAACCCGATCCATAGCTACCTCTGCAGCGTTCTGGTCTAGAGTCCCTATAGACGACATATGTTCAGCAGCTACTTGGTCCTCCTCTCATACATTCATTTCCCATTATACATTGGATATGATTTCCAGGAGTAGGGCTTCCTTTGGCTCCGTGGTGCTCCGGAGTATTCTTCCTTGAGGGCCACCCAAGGTTTCTAGGTAGCTGGGGACTCTGTCACACAGGTTGCAGACCAAATGAAGTTAACCACTTCAGATAAAGAAGTTATGTACTCACCATAACATTCCATCTGAGTAGGTAACTTCATTTGTCTGCAACCGACCCCCCCCTCCATTCCCCCTAACCAGTTTCGTGCTTCTTAACCATGGGATAGGATTGCTCATTCTGTTAGGCAGTAGGTTACTGGTCTCTTTCGAGGGTCTTGTGGAGTCTTTATAGGCAAACTCGATCTGAGGATGGGGTATGTGTAGCAGGGGATTATGGGTAGGGAGAGGAGCTAGGAGCTCGGATCTTTTAGCTAGGTAAAGCTGCCGGCTCTGATCCGAGGACGGATCCGATACCCACAGGTTGTAGACAAATGAAGTTACCAACTCAGATGGAACGTTATGGTAAGTACATAACTTCTTTTTATGTCTTACCATAATGTTCCATCTGTATTGTTGATCCTCGTTCAATCATTATGTATGGGTATTGGTTCCGAGCTCGGAACCGAGCTGGCCATTTTCCTAACTCGCGTCAGCTTCAAACTCTTGAGCTAAACTCTTACCCACAATTCCCCTCTCCCTGTTGCCTCAGATTGAGTTTGCAAGTTTAAGAAGGTAGAGGCTACCTCTGGTCAAATAACCTAAGAGAACTGGATGGTGAGATCCACTAGAAATCACAGTAGGGGGAAGGATGGAGGGTCGTAATGACTGAAGAAGGATCAACAATACAGATGGAATGTTATGGTAAGACATAACTTCTTTATCTGATATTGTTAATCCTCGTTCATTCCATACATATGGGACAGAGTCCCCAGCTACCTCTATTCCTGGGAGGCTGTCATAGAAGGACATTCCTGAGCACCATAGAACCGAAAGATGCTCTTCCCCTCTAGGCTAAATCCAATTTGTAATGATTATTGAAGGTATGAGGCGTAGCCCAAGTTGCAGTTGCACAGATGTCATGTAAAGAAGCTCTGGCATAGAAGGCAGCAGAAGTTGCCACCGACCTTGTTGAATGAGCTTTCATGGTAGTAGGCAATGAGATATTACGTTGTTTATAAATAAAGGTCACACAGTCCTTCAACCATCTAGCTAATGTGACCTTAGCAACAGCCGATCCTAATCTAGATCCAGAAAAGGCCAAAATTAACTGGTCAGATTTACGAAGGGGTTTAGTCCTGTTTAAGTAAAAAACGGATTTGCCTGTGTATATCTAGGGTATGTAGGCAATACTCTCCTCTGTTTGAATGGTTGGGAAAGAAAACTGGCAATTCAGTGGCTTGATTAATGGACATTTCAGAGATTACTTTAGGCAGAAATGATGGATTAGTTCTCAGAGACACTCTGTCTCTATGAAAAATCAAGTATGGAGTCTTGATACATAAAGCTTGAAGTTCAGAAATATGTCTGGCAGAAGTAATAGCGACAAAAAACAAGGTTTTCCATGACAAATGCCTGAGGTCGCAAGAAGAGCCTGGTTCAGAAGGTGCCATTGTCAGAGCTTGTAGAACTAATGATAAATCCCATGGTTGAACAGGTTCTGTAAAAGGTGGCTTCAGATGATTCACACCTTTTATGAAGGTCTTGCACAATTTATGGGACATAAGAGAGGAATCTTGGACACCCTCATCGAAATTAGAAATTGCAGCCAAATGAACATTAATGGTAGAGGCCGATAGACCCGATTGAAATAGGTCGGCCAGATAGTCTAGTATTATCGACACTGGTGCTGAAAAGGGATCTACTTGTTTATCTTTCAGCCAACAGCTAAATCTTTTCCACTTGCTCAGGTAAGTAATTCTTGTGGAAGACTTATGAGAAGCAATGAGAATATCACGTAAAGGTAAAGAAAGATCATTCTGCCTGGCAGTCAAGGGAATTGGAGTAGCCAAGCTGTTAGCTTCAGGCTGTTCAGGTTGGGATGAATCAGGTTCTGTGGGTGTGAGATCAACTCTGGGATTGGATGTAGAATCCATGGTCAATCTAGTAGGTGAGGCCAAAGGAATGGGAACCAAATCTGTCGTGGCCAATATGGTGCTATGAGGATTACTTTGCTCTTCAACCGCCGGGCTTTCTTCAGAAACTGCGGAATGAGAGGAAGGGGTGGAAATGCGTAGAGAAGACCCGAGGGCCAATCGTGGACTAGAGCATCCCTAGGTGACTGTCCCGGAGTGGGAATCAGGGCGAAGTAGTTGCTGCATTTGTAGTTGGTTGGGGATGCAAAGAGGTCGCAGCAAGGACAGCCCCAGCGGTGGAAGATCTCCGCCGCTATCAAGGGATTCAGGGACCACTCATGAGGTTGAAGAATGCACCTGCTGAGTCTGTCTGCTATCACGTTGGAACTCCTGGGAATGTGCGTTGCTAGAAGAAAACGGTTGGTAGCCATCGCCCATTGCCATATCCTCATGGCCTCTTGACAAAGAGGGTAAGATTTGGTTCCACCTTGCTTGTTGATGTACCAGACCACCGCCATGTTGTCTGATTGAATCGCTATTGTCCCAGATGGCAGCAGGGGATGGAATGCTTGCAATGCCAGAAGCACCGCCCTCAGCTCTAGAACATTTATATGCAGATGGGCCTCCAGTTGGGACCAAGTGCCTTGGACTGTCTGTTCCTGACATAGCCCCCCCCCCCCGCCCCATCAGGGAGGTGTCCGTGGTCACTGTGGCTTTGGGTTGCTGGGGGGAAAAGGGGCAAGACCATTGTGAGAGATTGTGTGTCATCCACCAATTTAAATCCTGTTTGCACCTGTGGGTTACTTGAATCATGGTTGAAAGAGGATGCTGAAAAGGATACCATTGGGTGAGCAGTAGCCATTGTAGAAGCCTCATGTGAAACCTGGCCAGGGGAACAATGGTGATGGAGGCTGCCATGGAACCCAACAGTTGTAGAACCGAGTGAGCCATGGATTTTTTCCTTTGAAAGGATTGGAATTAGTTGTTGCTTTATCCTTAAAATTCTGTGCTCTGGAATAGCAGCTGTGCAGTTTTTTGTGTCCAAGATAACCCCTATGAATTCTGTCGACTGAGATGGGGTGAGATTTGATTTCTGCCAGTTTATGGTTATGCCTAGCCTTTGAGCAGCGAGGAGAGAGTATGCCAGGGCTTTTTCCAGTAGATATCGAGTGGGGTCGGAAATGAGCCAGTCTTCTAAGTATGGAAACACCTGGAATCCTTGAAGTCGCAAGTGAGTTGTGACAGCTGCCATGCACTTTGTGAACACTCTGGTGGCTGTAGAGAGTCCGAATGTCAGTACTCTGAACTGGTAGTGACTGTCTCCTGCACTGAAGCACAGAAATCTTCTTGATGGCCTGTCCACCTTTATGTGGTAGTACGCATCTTGATGATCTATAGAGCACATCCAATCGTCTTTTTCCAAAAGTGGAATGGGTCACTGTATAGTGACCCTCCAGAATTTTTGTACTCTCACAAACTTGTTCAGTACACTGAGAATCAAAATTGGTCTCCAGTCCCCGGTTTTCTTTGGCACCAAAAATAGTCTTGAATAGAATCCAGATCCTATCTGGTCTGGAGGGACTATTTGGATGACTCTTTTACTTAGCAGCTTTTCTTTCTCTAGTGCTGCTTCTTCCCTTTGACTAGGTGGAATGTCGGGAAGATTTTTTAAAGGGACAGGACAAAGATTGAAAGGGATATGATAGCCTCTGGTTATGATCCTTTGTACCCAAGAATCGGTGGTGATGGTTAGCCAGGCAGAAGGGTACAAGGAGAAATGTCCCCCAACCACCTCTAGAGGAAAGGAGTTGGGCCGCTCTTCAGGAGCGCTGGTAGGATTGACCGGGGAAAGAATCCTTGTAACCCTGGTTACGCTGTCCCCCTCTGCCCCAAAAGGAACGTCTTTCCTGTGAGTTTCCCCCTCTGCCTGTGGGGGAGAACTCTGCCTGTGTGTCACGGAAAGGACCCTGAGATTTCTTGAACCATATCGTCCCACTCTTGGTTTCGGGAGAAAGTAAGTTGAGGGGAAGAATAATGGACACCTCCGGCAGAAAGGGTCTTACCGTCTTTTTCACATCTGGCCAGTGTGCTTTTAACTTTGGGCCCAAACAACGAGGAGGGCTCAATGGGGGCATTAAGAAAGGAAGACTTAAAAGGTTCCATGAAGTTGCACAAGCGTATCCAGGCATGTCGTCTCAAGACCGCAGCTGAACCCGCCGCTCTAGCTGCTCCTTCTGATGCGTGAGATATCAGTCGCATAGAGGAGTTGGATATAGACTCAATGGTGGCTAGCTGAGAGGCCACTTTGTCACGGACCTCATCAGACACTGCACCAGCCAAGGTTTTAGAGAGTTCAGAAACCAGATCCCTTTGAAGCCTGGTAAAATGTGCCATATAATTCAGGGACCTGATAGCAAAAGTCACTGAAGCAAAGGTGTGCTTCCCTATTCTGTCCACAGCCCGGGACTCTCTGTTAGGCGGATGGACAGTCTGGCTTTCTTCTTCTGCCAGATCCTTTTTTGTTGCGGCCGCCACCACCAAAGCATTTACAGGAAGACCTTTGGACCAATGGGGATCTGAAGCAGGAGGGGGCAAGATCTTATCTGGCCTCCGGGGAATAGCTTCAACAGTATCAGGGGCCTTCCAAGCACGCTGCACGATGAACTTGACAAGTTCATCATTAGGTGGAGTAACCCAAGAGGTAGGGGGCCATTACGAAAGGCCTGCAGGAACACAGATTCCTCAGGGGTCGGATTAGAGGGCTGCCAGTCACCTCTCTGTTTCAGAGTTTCAAGGATATCGCCAAAGGATACCTCAGAGGTTGACCGATGGGATCCTTCCCCCTCATCGAAATCTGTCTTCGGTGAGGGACTCCTCTGTGGAGTCCATGTGCTTCCTCTTACACAAACATTTCCGGTGGACCTCCTCAGCGGGAGAAGCTGGGGAAGACAACGGAAAAGGGGATTCCTGAGGGAATATGTCCTGAGGCCCTTGCACCCGATGTCTGCTAGGTGCAACTTGTGAAACCAGTGTACCAGAGGAGGGCGTGGGTATAGACAGTCCAGAATTGCCAGCAGCAGCGAAAGCCTTCTCCATCAGTTGGAAGGCTGGTCCACCCAGAGAGGAGTGTATGTCTAGGACAGGGGGCAGTCCTCCCCTAAGTGGCTCAGCCTGCCGACTCGGAGTCCCTGGATGGCTGTGGAGCAGCCAGCTATGCGTGGTCACAGCTGACATCCTGGGTCGTAGCAAAACTTTCCTGCCACGAAGGCAACTGCAGTTCCTTAGTGAGATCCATAAAGGGAACCACAGAAGGGGAAGACTGTACTATATCCATGGACTTCAAAGGCAATGAAGGAGGAGAATAAGAAGGTGTCTTTGGAGATGGGTGATCACCTGCCAAGGAAGGATAGTTCCTGGGAGGTGGAATACCTCTGGCCAAGAATGCCTGGTCCACAAGACGCAACACATCATGTTCAGAAAGGCTTCTAGTGGACCTCACAGAGACTGAGGGAGAAACAGGCCTATTCACAAAAGAGGCAGACTCGGTGCCCATCTCATCTGACCACACCGAGGACAACAGTGCCGAGAAAGACTGAACTACTGTAGTCTCCACCGAAGAAGTCATCGGTGCCGATGTCATTGTCTGCACCGACACAGGGATCGGTGCCGAAGTGGTTGTCAGTGCCGAAGCTGGAACCGACAAAACTGGAGTCAACAATAAAGGCGTCAGTTCCGAGGAAGCTCTCTGAGCCGATGCAGTCAAGGTCTGCACCGACTGAATGGTCGATGCGATACAGTGGTAATGGTCTGAACCGAGGAGCCCCTCGGTGCCGATATGTAGAAAGCTGCAGGAGAGGACGGAGCCGAAATCACTAATGGAGCCGAAGGCCTCAGTGCCGAAGGTCTGGGCACCGAAAGCACTGGGGCTGACTGAGAGAGCTCCGAAGCTGAAATTTTAGCCTTTTTAGGTTTTGGTTGGTGAGAGTCCCCAGCCGGGGATGAAGGCAAGGATTTAGCCTTAGTAGAAACATCCATTTTCTTATGGGCTTTAGGAGAGGTTGAGACCTCTGACCCAGAAGTAGCCTCTGAAAAGGGAGATTTTTAGAAGTCCCTTCAGTATCAGCTTGTTTTTCCTTTCTAACAAAGTTCTATTAGAAAAGTTCTCACAAATAGTACAAGGAGGTTCAACAGGTAAATGGGAAGCTCCCAAACAATAAACACACAGAGTGTGCATCAGAAGTAGGTAGTTTGTGTCCACAATCAGAACACCGCTTAAACCCCAGACTACTCTTTATCTGCCATATTAACAAATAGAAAAGTACCAGCAATGGTACAAGAGAGTACCTTAAGGTATGAAAGAGAAAGGGAAAAGGATTACCAATGATGGTAAGGAGAAATTACCTCACGGTAAAAAGGGTAAGTAAAGGACAAAAAAAAAAAAAACTGAGGAAATTATGAACGCTAGATGCGATAGGGCAAGAGACAATAAAATATCAACTTTTCTGACAGAAAAGTAATTTGTAAAGCAATTAAACAGCAGTTGACTGTACTTAGCTCAAGAGAAGTAGCTTGACACGACCGGATGGCAACGCAGCAAACGAAATCTGGGGTAACGGGGAGAGGGGAATAGTGGGTAAGAGTTTAGCTCGAGATTTTGAAGCTGACGCGAGCTTGGAAAATGGCCGGCTCAGTTCCGAGCTCTGAACCGATACCCATACGTAAGGAATGAAAGAGGATTAACAATAAATATGTACATGAGTAAAGGAAGGCGTAACTAGCATAAAGTGGCAGAACTAGGAGTGTACTTGAGTTAGTAAACATAATTAAGTGGTATAAACAAGGTGTTTGGTGAAAACTGGTTAGAATTATTATTATTATTGTTATTATGGTTATTCTTATACCTTTTAGAAATACCAGGTTGTTGGAGCATCAAACAGCCTGCTGAGTTTTCTTGTCATCTGTATTGAACTGTTACTAGACTTTGTTTCACTATTTTATCAGTTGTTTCCTAAGCAGCAGCAAGTGGCAGGATTGTGTAAATCTTTCTTCCTATTTGTATTATAGAGATGTGAATAAGGAGTAAAAAAGCCCCGACTACAACCAAAGTTCAGTAATCAGCCTGGGTATCTGAAGAGATAAGGAATTGCAGTAGAAGCACAAAGGCTTATGCCTGCTCATCTGTGTTAATGAGAGGGAGGGCAGGGTGTGCGAGATTGCTGGGCATGCTAGATGTGGAGTGTCACTTCCTGGTAGAAAGTGGGACTGATGGTGGAAGTAGCAGCAAGTAGGAGGACTCTGGAGGTTACATCATCCAGCAGATGCCAATTTGCATGCCTGTCCTGCATTCTTGTCATTTTAGCATGCCTAGTGGGAAGGTCAGATTGCATAAAGGAAAACAAAATCTCACTCATGAGCACAGTAAAGAAAGCTTGATTTGGCTGTATGTCTGCATCACAGTTAACAGTTCATGCTACCCTTTCCTGCCCTGTCAGTTGTCCTGGGTGGTTGGCAGCCCATAGTCTGGGGAGTTACAGTTGACAGGAAGATCAAGAAAACTAAGAGGATCATTTGGCATCAAACAGCCATCTGCTACATAAAAGGGCAAAGAAGTATTATATGGCTATGTTGTCTATGACTTTGTATTGTTTTCAATTATATCCCAAGGGAGAATTACCAGCACAGGCTGTTGTGAAGCCCATCATCTATGTACACTCTAGACCAGACTTCAGATAGATGAAATAAGTTAAACAAAATTCACTTGTGAGATTACTGATCTATGGCTCTTCTGGAATACCATGCACACTTCTGCTGTTCAGCTGAAATGTAGAATGTTAGTTTTGTAATATCGTCTTGTAAACATATACATTTAGATATCTACTGTTTTAAAGCTATTCTAGAATTATCTGCATCTAATCTGCTGTTTGTGTATATTAAATGTTTACTCATTTAAAGTTGCTACAGGATTAATTACAGCAGCATAGTTAGCATGTTACTGTGATTTGCATAGTACAGACCATTTCTTTTACTGAAAGTTCAGTAGCAATATAAACTGTTGTAGGATATTAGTGCAGCAGCAGTGTAACATGAAGCCATAAACCACTTACATGTACTAAGTGTACTGATCTCTTGACTTTCTACAGAAGGAAATGGAAGTCAAAGCATTTTTTTCATTGAAAATACAGTACATTTCTTTATACAGGGGTATATGCCCCTCTTCATTGCCAATTTGTTGCCTCTGCCCCAGATACCTTTAAGCTAAATTTTCTGACCTAGAAGTCACACTACCTCAGAGTAAAGTGAATAGATGACCTTCCTAGAAAGCTAACTGTTCCACTTAATTCTGAGGTAGGAGGTGTAACGTTAGATGTTAAGTTGTCAATCTCGCCTTCATTCTTGCTGGATGGGGTTCGGAGCCGATCCTCGGCTCCGACTCGGCACTAGCTTTAGCTCGAGAACTCCTTTTACCAGCTCGAGGCAACCCTATATCCCATGATGCAAGGCGGAACTACCTCAGATCTCGTTTGCCGCTTAGCGAAAGAGGTCTCCTTTGCCAGCTGAGGTAAGTTTTTCTTGTTAAAGAAGAAAAAAAAAAAAGTTTAGTTAGGGGTTTAATTTCCCTTCAGTGTCAGGTTAGCCTGTATTTAGTACAGCCCACCCTATTCCCTTCCTTTTTAAACTTTAAAATAGTTTTTTCAGTTAAAGTTTTAGTCAGGCCTAGTTCCCCAAGTTATTCCCTTCCTGTGTGTCTGTGTAGGGATTAAGTTGTGTGTTTGTGGGGACTGTTTTGTGTATATCCTTTTAGGATGTCTAGGGAAGGCAAGGTCTCAGGCTTCAAGAAGTGTGACCAGTGCTGTCAGAAAATGTCCCTGACAGACGGTCACACTTCTTGTGTGTATTGCCTGGGGCCTTTGCACCTGCAGGACTCCTGTGCGTTGTGTTATGCCTTTAGCCAGAGAGTCCTGCAGGAAAGGAGGAACAAACTGATCCTCCGAGGTTTGTTAAAACCTGAAGGTTCTCCTCCTAAGCAAGGGGCAGGAAAACCTCTTAAGCCACCGAAGGCTCAGGCTACAGTGTCCAAGCCTCCTCCGGTGGCTCCGGCTGGAGCCGATGCTTCTTCTGCCAGAGTAGTGGGTTCGGTGCCGGCCGGCTCCGATACCCTGACTACTGTTGCCTTGTCGGCTCCGGCTGGAGCCGACACTTTATCAACATCGGGCCGAGAGATCCTCGGCTCCATCTGGGGTTCAAGGGACTTGGCTCCGATGGCTCCGGCCCGTAGAGATCGGTCCCCTTCGATACTGAGTATTCACTCGGCTCCGGGGTCTCCTCTTTTGTCGGAGCGGAGCCATCGGAGCCGATCTTCGAGATCTTCAGGCTGTCTGACCACGATTTGGAGAGGGTGGTAAGCAGGCTGTTGAAGTCTCAGGCACTGGCCCAAATGCTCCATAGCCCGTCTCAACAGACTTGGCTACAGCCCCAATTCTTGAGATTCCTCCTCCGACTCCACACCAGAGTTCGGGCCGAGCTTCTTGGGACAGCGACTGTTTCGATGCGGAGCCGATACATCCTTCGGCTCCGTCATCCTCGGCTCCGATCTCCTCCTGAGACTTTCCTTGGAGGGATCCGGTCGTCGGGTTTCCACTGTCGGCTCCGAGGGGCTAGTGGCATCGGGCCCTTGTCCGACCCGCTCTCCCTCTCGGGCCGGCTTTGGTAAGCTCGGCGCCGACATCGGCCTCGAGCCTTCTCTCTCCTTGGAGCCGACCATTCCTGTTTCTTGGGCGGGTGTGTTCAGGTCTCCCGGGAGAGGAGCCTTTGAGGTGATGAGGAGTGTCCTGGCCTCTGAGCCTGGTCAGCGGTCTATCCCTCTAGCTCCTCCCTCATCAGTGCCTGCAGATGCCTCTTGCCAGCCTCTTGCTCTCAGGCCCAGGGATCCATCGCCCCAGGTTTCCCCACTGGGAATTTCCTCCTCTTCCGAGGTTTCTCCTGACCCTGCAGGGGAACCCCTCGGAAGAAGGGCGTGTAGAGGAAACACACAGACTCCCTGAGTCTACTACATCTGATACCGACTTAGATGAGTCGGAGGGTTCCCACGGTCCCCTCTGAGGATGTCTCATTTTCAGACATCCTTGAGCTCCTCAAACAGAGGGAATTGGCCTCCATTGACCCCTCCGAGGATGAGTCGGTATACCTGGAGGCTTTTGGATCCCGACCCTCCACCTCCTGGGTGTCTCCGCCTTTCGACCCACTCATGCAGGTAGTGGCTCGGAAGGCGTGGGCGGCTCCAGATTCTGTGGAACCTGTCCCCAGGAGACCATCCAAGTTCATCACGGCCCCTTCGGACAAACAGTTCCTGTCTAAAGGTGTCTCTGTGGATGCTATGGTGGTGGCGGCCACTAAGAAGGAACTGGCGGATCCTTCAGTACCTGTCCATCCTCCTAATAAGGATTCTAGGACCATGGACAGGTATGGAAAGCGGATGTTTTCTTCAGCGACCTTTGCAATGTGTTCGCTGAATTACCTTTGTCACTTCTCCAGGCTTCAACGAGATATTCTCACGGAACTGGGAGAAGTAGTCCAGGATCCTTCAGCTGCTGGGGCTCAGGAAAAGATTGCCTCTCAGCTAGCTATCCTGAATTCGATATCTAACTCCTCCATGCGGCTCATATCTTATGCAGCCGATGGAACGAGCAGGGCCGCAGGCACAGGTGTTGCTCTTAGACGCCAAGCCTGGATGCGGCTGTGTAATTTTGCAGACCCCTTTAAGGCGTCCTTCACCAACACCCCCTTTGACGGTTCGGCTTTGTTTGGACCTCAGGTGAAGGATACTTTGACCAGATGTGAACAAGGCGGTAAAACTCTTTCTGCCGTTGGCGTCCAGTTTTCCACTCCTTCTAGACCATATCCCAAGGGTCAGAAGGGGGAAGATGTGGTTCCGTAAAGCCCAAGGAGCTACACGGACACCGTGGTCAGTTTACCCTAGAGGCAGAGGGGTAACAATAATAGACGCCCTAGAGGCAGGGGGTCCTCAGAACCAGGGCAACAGGGAGCCGCTTCCAGAGAAGCCCTTTCAGCATCCCTGAGGTGTTGCCCGACTGTCCACGCTTGGAGGCAGTCGGGGAAGAATTTCGCTGTACCCAGTAGTCTGGCAATCCCTATCACAAGAGAAGTGGGTACAGTCGATTATATCCGAGGGTTACAAAATCCCCTTGAAGGTTTCCGTACCTCTACAATCCCTTCCAGACATCTCACCCGGTCAAAGGGATTTGGCAAAACAGGAAGTTTCAAAACTCCTGGGAAAAGAGCCATCCAAACAGTGCCGGCAGACCAAGTAGGATCCGGCTTCTACTCAAGATTCTTTTGGTCCCCAAAGGGCGGAGATTGGAGACCAATACTAGACCTAAGCAGACTAAACAAGTCTGTCAAAAGGCAAGATTCGGATGGTCACGCTGCAATCCATTCTGCCCTTTCTGGGCAAGGACAACTGGATGTGCTCGATAGACCTTCAGGATGCGTACTATCATATAAAGATTCACAGGCGCTCCAGAAGGTTTCTCCGCTTTGCTGGGAGCCAGTCATTACCAATTCAGAGCACTGCCCTTTGGCCTCACTTCAGCCCCCAGAGTGTTCACCAAATGCATGGCGGTGGTCACAGCTCACCTGAGACGTCGAGGATTCCAAGTGTTTCCTTATTTGGACGACTGGCTCCTCTCCGCCACCTCCAAGGATCAGCTTCTTCGGTCCAGAGACTACACCTTACAGCTTTGCAAGAGTCTAGGAATTTCGGTGAATTTCAAAAAATCCTCTCTGCTGCCTTGCCAATCTATCACCTTTATAGGCACAGAGTTAGATACCGTCAAAATGTTAGCCAGGCTAACAAATCAAAGGATTCTGGACATCCAGAAATTTGTTCAGCTTCTGTTACAAAGCAACAAGGTCAAAGCCAGATTTGTCTTGAAAGTTCTAGGCCTAATGGCTGCAGCCATTGTTCTTCTTCCACTAGCTCGCTTTCACATGCGTCTCCTGCAGTGGATGTTGTTCACGCAGTGGTCGTACCACGATCTGCCCATGAGACACGAGATCTTAGTGACACAGTCTTGCAGGGCTCATCTACGATGGTGCGTATCTTCCCCTCTTCTTCATCAGGGCCGACCATTTATTCCCCTCCTCCAGTTGCCACAGTCACCACGGATGCCTCTCTGATCGGGTGGGGGCATTATCAGGGCAGGATGGTCCACGGACGTGGCAACCCATAGAATACCACCTGCACATAAATGTCCTGGAGATGAGAGCAGTGCTTTTAACGTTGCAAGCCCTCGGCGACTTTCTTCCCACAGGGACTATTGCAGTACAGGCGGACAACATGTCCGTGGTCTGGTACATCAACAAACAGGGCGGAACCAGGTCCTATCCCTTATGTCGAGAAGCTCTCAGACTTTGGCAATGGGCGATCTCTTCTCAGCGGTTTCTGATAGCAACGCACAGCCCGGCAGGTCCAACCTATTGGCGGACAGGCTAAGCAGATCTATTCTGATGCCTCACGAGTGGTCTCTCAATCAGTCTGTAGTGGATCAGATTTTTCTGAAGTGGGGCACCCCTTGTTGCGATCTTTTCGCTACCCCTCAAAACAGCAAGTGCCCAGATTACTTCACACTATTTCCTCTTCCAGGCCATCCCTTGAGAGACTCTCTAACCCAGGATTGGCCTCGGGGACTTCTTTATGCTTTTCCTCCCTTTCCATTGATTCCACAAGTCATTCAGAAAGCCACCGTTTTGAGAGCCAAATTGATCCTCATTGCTCCATATTGGCCTCGACAAATTTGGTTTCCGTCTCTACATCATCACCTTCTGGTGCAGCCCTGGCATCTGGACCCAGTTCGGATCTTTTGATCCACCAGTCGGGTCAGCAGCACCGAGCCATTCATTCTCTCAACCTCACTGCTTGGTTGCTCCACTTCCTTCCTAGCCAGGCTACCAATGATTTCTGACTCAGTCAGAGACATTTTAGTGTCTTCTTTAAAGTCGTCCACTAGAACTGTTTATGCTAGCAAGTGGCGGCGTTTTTCTATTGGGCAAGCGCCAGAAATATTGATCCTTTCACCGCTCCTATACATTCTGTTTTGGATTTCCTGGCGGAGGTTTTCATTCAGGATCGTCATCATCTACAGTCAAAGTACAAATGGCTGCTATTTCCAAATTTCATGTTGGCTTGCAGGACAATAACATCATGTCTCATAGGTTATGCAAAGCCTTTTTGAGAGGAGTTTTTCTCCTAAAACCGCCTGTGAAACATCCTCCTCCGCAATGGGATCTGAACTTAATGTTGGCATCCCTAATTCTACCTCCTTCGAACCGTCTGCTACGTGTTCTTTAAAGTTGTTGACATGGAAAACTATATTTTTGCTGGCTGTTACTTCTGCAAGAAGAGTTTCTGAGATTCAGGCCCTCTGTATTCGTTCACCTTATCTGGTGTTTCATAAGGATAGGGTTTCGCTCAGAACTAACCCTTCCTTTCTTCCCAAGGTTGTATCTCAAGCCAATATTAACCAATCTATTGATCTACCAGTTTTCTTTCCTAACTATTCTGACAGAGCTGAACAGAAGCTGCATTTTTGGATGTTCATCGTCAGCTCAGGTACTACTTACATAGGACTAAACAAGTTAGAAAATCAGACCAATTGTTTGTCTCCTATGCAGGAAACAGGTTGGGTCTTCCAGTATCTAAAGTGACCTTATCTAGATGGTTGACTTCCACCACTTCCTATGTGTACTCTCTAAGGGGCAAACAACTATCTTCTAAGCCAAAAGCACATTCGACCAGGAGTCTATCCACTTCTGTAGCCTTTCAGGATAGACTTCCCATTGACACTATTTGTGCAGCAGCTACTTGGGCCACGCCTCATACTTTTGTGTCTCATTACAAGTTGGATTTGGCCTCCAGAGATAGGGCCAGTTTTGGTTCCACTGTTCTCAAGAGTCTGTTCCATTGAGCCACCGGGATACAGGTGCTAGGGGCGGTCCCATCCAGCAAGAATGAAGGCGAGATTGACAACTTAACATTTAGAAGTTATGTACCTACCATAACGTTCCATGTTAGTTGTCTTCATCTCGCCTTCTTCTTCCGTTCCCCCCCCCTTCCCCTGGCCTGGACAGATCTTGGAGAGTTCCTATTAGATTGCTTCCTCTGGAGCATTGTTATGAGGACTTCTTTTAGGAACCATGGTTCCTAATTATATTAGGATAAGTCTTTAGCAGGGTTAGTTAGCTGCCAAACGAGATCTGAGGTAGTTCCGCCTTGCATCATGGGATATAGGGTTGCCTCGAGCTGGTAAAAGGAGTTCTCGAGCTAAAGCTAGTGCCGAGTCGGAGCCGAGGATCGGCTCCGAACCCCATCCAGCAAGAAGAAGGCGAGATGAAGACAACTAACATGGAACGTTATGGTAGGTACATAACTTCTAATTTTAGTATTTTCAGTTTGATAGAGTGTAGAAGCACGGCCTCCCACATGCACAGGCGCATGTTTCATGAATGCTACAGTATTTTTGCAAAGTGTTTGTAAATATATTATTGTATTGTATTATTTTTAAATTGCATCTTGCTGTGTTATGCCTCAACAAGGTTAATTGTATGATGTGAAAGTTGAAAAACTTATAGCTGAGCAACCCTGATGTACTGTCTGGGACACTTGAGGACAGAATTTTGTAGGGCAGCTTACCTTTCCTCAGCCCCGTTACATAGTGGGTGACGTTTCCCAGTGCTAGGATATCAGGAATTCAAATGGTGATCCCCTGAGCATTCAGGCTTTGTCCTTTCTGTCTCACTAGATTAAAAAAAAATGTCTGAATTTTTTTTTCTATGAATGGACAACTCAGTCTTAAACTCCTTTCAAAACGTTTACTTTTAGGTACACTCTCTACAGCAAATAGAACAACATTTCCATCTTTCCCTTCTCTTGCTTCTGCAAGCTCAAATGGTGAACAACATTCTCTAGCTTACGCTGACCAGATTACATACCCCCTTGGTCTGAATATGGACTCTAGTGACAAGAGTTACCTTTAATCTGGCTTATCCCTAGAGAATGACTGTTAGTCAGATACTAAATTTGATTGAAATATTGAAATATCCATTTAAATGGACCACCAAAGAGTCATCTCTTCAAAGAAGAGATGTACTTGGCTGCTGAATTGTGACGTATGCAAACCACTTACTATATATCCTGCAATGTTTTATTTGCAAGATGGACAATTCAAAGTGTTTTAGATGTCCCAGAAGCCTGATTTTATTCTAATTCTTAAAGGATATATTCTTAGGATTCTCAAGTTCCAACAGCAGATTAACATTTAGTATACAAATTCCATACCATTCTGTGCTTGACCTAGCTGTTTAATATATGAGTATATAGCACCTTTGAATACTTTTCCAGACAGAAAGAGTAGGATCCTAGCCTGACTTGATAGTGTTGTCCTGGGCATTGAGAATATTAACTAACAAGCAGAGATGGCAAAGTACCAGGTAGAAATTCTGCATCGTATGCATAGCATAGTTCTATGAATTGTTAATGTTTCTCTGAAAAGATATGCAAACTGGCGCAATCAGCAAACTGGGTTGGTGGATATATTATAACGAGTGGGTATGATGCTCGCTGTGCCAGTTTTAGGGATGATGATTCAGTTACTGTTTTAAGAAGGCATGTCCTCCTCAGAGCCCAACACTTCTCAAAAAAATGCTACAGCTTCACTTCTGGATGCCCTTCTCACCATTCTGGATTATAACTTTTTGTTTTGTTCCCCTTCTCAAAATGTACTGAGGGAGAATGTAAAGAATATATTTCACAAACCTGTTCTGAAAATTTCCTACCAAAGACTGACTTTTCTGTCATAAACCAGACATTGTTTTCATATTGGTGCCACCAATGGAAGTAGACCTGGAAATCTGCAGCAACACCTAGCAGGAAGGAAACTACAACAGTAGTCATGATGAATCCACTCTGTCACCTCTTTCACCATGTACCCCTCAGTCAGTACCATAGGAGGAAGAGTTATTTTTCTGCTCGGTATTTATTTATAGGTACCAGACAAATGTGTTAGAAAGGCAGTATCAGTAGTCTGCACTATAGAATTTTGTGCATCTTCATTTCCTGAGCCTATATCACCTGTGTCAAAAGACTAAATTGACTTAGCTCTGCCTTTAACTCCGCTATTATACAGCTGTATATCGCAAACAGTACCTTTGGCAGAAAAACAGAAGAGACTATATTGAAGGTCCTTCCTGTACCAAAGGAAGGAAGGAAAGACTGTGGCGGCCAGTTTAGATAGCAGAAGACTAAACAAGCTTAGCAAAACAAAAAAAGGACCAATATGTTGATGTTGGCTTCATCTTCCTCCCTTTAAGCATAGTACATTTTTGTAGGGCATGGACCTTCCCATTACTGTTCTCAAAGCTGACAGGCAGTTTCTCAAATTTTATTATGGGGACTCTTATTAACCAGTTTACTTTCTTGCCACATGGTTTTTATATTGCATCCAGGGTGTTCACCAAATGCCTGGATTCCTGAATTTGCTTAGATGAGGCTTAAGGGAGCATACATTTTCTCCTATCTGGATGACTGCCTAACTCAGACAAACCCTTTTTAACCTTACTCCTTTATTTTATGTTTTCTTCATGGCAGAAGAAGAATGCAACCGTACTTAGAATGTTCATTAAGTGTATCTAACTTTCTGCCCTAACTTCATCCTTACCTTTCCTACTAGTCTTTCTTAATCTGTCCCATGCCCTCATGAAGGTCTCTATGGATTCTGTGTGCACAACCCATTCTAGTAATCCATTCTCTGTTTGCAGCCCTGTCTGCAAACATTTCTTTCAGAGATCAAGGGAACAGTTAGTCCCTACACTCTGCTGCCTCTGCCCCTCCTTCCCGTTAAGGACAATGTCTTCAGATAACTCTCATATAGTTTTGTGTACCAATATCATGACCCAATGTCTCTCCTAGTCTGATATGAAAACAGCTCTAGCTCTCTTATTTTATTATTTTTTTAACCGCTTACCACTATCTCATGGATTTTTCTAGTTACTTTCCTCTGGATTTTGTCCAGTAGCCTGATGTCCCTTTCCTTGTATGGCTTTTAAAACTGTGCACAGTACTCCAGATATGATTTGTCCAGGGCCTTGTTGAGTAGAGCACTACTTCTTTGCTTTCAGAATTTATATCTGTGCAGATGCATCCTAACATAATGTTTGCACATGCCACTGCCCTATCAGTTTGCTCCTGATAATCTAGTCAGGTGTGCTAATCAATATTCATTCCCTTTCTTGCTCTCCTACTATCGTTTCTACCTCTCACTGATGCTAGATGCAGGCTGTTGTGCCCCCCTCCATCCTTCACTGCTGCACCTTTGTGGCATCAATGAAGGAGTTGATACTAGACCCAAGACAAATTCCTTTGGCGCTCCCTTGTCATTTTCCTAATTTGTGACATTATTCCTTTCACCACAGCTCCCATCTTGCTTGCTGTTCAGTTATGCCTGAGACTTGGTCCTTCCACAGCCCACCAGTTTTCCTGAACACCTCCTGTGTAGAACAGAGTTAGAATCCTTGCTGAAGTCTTGGTTGATCATGTCCATAGGTACTCCCCTATCAAGTTTGCCTGTGTCCCTGTCACAAAACAAGATTAAGTTTGATAGTTCCTTCTGCCCCCCCCCCACGAGTTTTCTGTATGACTTAATCTCCCACTGCTGTTGAACTAACAGGCTTGTAGCTCTTTGGATTTTTTCTGCAACCCCTCCTCTCCTCTTGTACAGGGGTACCATGTTTCCTGTTTTCCAGTGTACAAGTAGTGGTCTGTTAACCTGGACATCCACAATCTCTTCCACGTTAAATAATGCAGAAGATGGCAATAAAAACAGCAATCCAAACAAAGAAGGCAGAGTTAACACTTCAAAAAAGCTCAGTTAGAAATGCACCAAAATAGCGAACTAAATTAGGCAAGCATCAAAAAAGCTCGGTTAGAAATGCACCAAAATAGCGAACTAAATTAGGCAAGCATTCAAAAAAGCTCAGTTAGAAATGCACCAAAATAGCGAACTAAATTAGGCAAGCATTCAAAAAAGCTCAGTTAGAAATGCACCAAAATAGCGAACTAAATTAGGCAAGCATTCAAAAAAGCTCAGTTAGAAATGCACCAAAATAGCGAACTAAATTAGGCAAGCTAATTCGCTTTTTTCGCTATTTTGGTGCATTTCTAACTGATCTCTTCCACGTTGATTAGGACCACATAAAGAATTCTGTCCTTTCTGGTACATTCCTGCAGCAGTTGGCTGAACTTGTCATAGTCCAAGAATTCATTCAGCTACCCCTTGATCTCTACACTGGGTGTTTGGAATCACAACTTTAATGAATAATCAGCACACAGCTATATCACAACCCAAACATCATAACTGAAACACCTAAAATACACAGTAATATCATTGTATGGACTTGCAGCACAGAAGGACACACAGCAATGCATCAACATTTTTTCAAGGGGCTCTACCCTCTGTACTCTTCATTATTGTGGATGCTGCCTCGATACTCTTGGTCACCAAATATGTTATCTTCAAGATTGCATCATCTGTGGAAAAATCTTTAAATAAAAAAAATGATAAAGGAAAGTTTGGCATACTAAGACATCCACAGTATCAGCAATAGCTCACACAGATCTCATAATTTAATTGTTGACACAGGAGTAGTCATCGTATTCTTCTTCTGCATGAAATCTCCCAGTCTACTCCTGGCAGAGTCAGATTCCTCAAAAAGTATTACCCTGTTCATCGTGTGCCAGCCTTTTATTCTTTCCTGTATTTTGTCATCTTTTGTCCATATCATTAGGATGATGCAATGTAGTGATCCACCAGATCTCCACCACCACCACATTAACTAACAGAGAACTTAAGCTAAGTTGTGACTGTGAGTTGGTTGTTACTGTTCCCCATTCTTGAATGTGTTCTTCCTCCTCTCTGACCTCACATTTGACACCCATTTTTATGCAGATTGCTCAGTGAATCCCCTAAAGACACACGTACCCTTAAAGTGGGCCTGACCCAGGCAAACAACTGGTGCCAGAGACATCTACTAAAACTGAAGCCTATGATCCCACACTGATGTATTTGTTGCATATCCACAAAACAAATAGCACAAGAAGTACCAGTTCTAAGGACCTAAACTTCACCTGTGATATAAACAGGATATATATTTGAGGGGCAGGTATGTGTCTCAAAGATTACCTCTTCAGTGGAACAGGCTTCCTAACCCTGTTCAAATGTTGCTTAGTCTAATAGTGTGGAACTTGCAAATGTACTCCTGGTTTGGCACTTGTGTCTCTAATGGATAGGAGTAACCTGTGAATGCTAGATGCATACAAGTCTACATTGTAGCTGTAAAATTTCTTGGGTTATTGACATATATTTGAAATATTTTTGTAAATTTGGGGTAAACCTGACTAGGTCTAAAAGGGCTGTTAGGCTGATAGCCTAGTAACTGCCTATGAATCTTTTTTGGTGGCTGACCCATTTGTGATGTCTCTCTAGAGCAAGTCACTAACCTAGCAGTTTAATGGACGTTTGATATTTTTCTTGGTGAAAAGTTTTCATAGATGAAGTTCTTTTGGCTGTGTGTGTCTTATAGTATGGTGGGTGTTTTTTTGATAAGAAGAAAAGTCATTGGGAGTCCACTTTATGACTTCAAGATTATATTTATTGGCAAGTAAATGAAGTTCAGAAAAAATGCAGTTCTTAACAAACAAATCAGTTCACCTCTAAGGCAGGCTTTTCATGGTACGGTAAATTTTTATACATAGATGCAGTGTACCTTTAGAAACAAGACTGTGACAGAGTAGGTGTCTTGCCAGTTCCAACAACAGAAAATAACAAAACAGGTTCAACTTCCATCTGGTTTCTCTCAAGGGCTATATCCCATCCTCATAGGGATACTGTCCAGGTTGCCTTCCTTCTTCCATTTGGTCTAATAATTCTTACTAGAGTCCTCCCTGGGTCCTTCTCAGATCAAGAAGCCACGAGTGTACTGTACACCTAACTTGTGTATCAAATACCACCACGTGCAGCTGTCCTTCCTTACCTATAATATCATTGCTTGTAGAACAAGCTAAGGAGAAAATAATAAAGTTTATCCAACAAAAAGTGATCCAGCAAACTGGAAGAGACTCTTCTCATTCTTCTGACAATAAAGCCCGAAGAGAGACATTGCCAGTGCAACCTTTTCCAATGTTCCAAAAGAAAATGCATGAGGAAACGGACAAAAGTTGGAAGTTGACTAAAAGAATTAGGAGTTCCTTGGTCTTGAATGAGAGTCTGGTATTAGGAGATGGAGATGAAGAGGAAAAAGACCAGTAACACTGAATTTAGCGAATAAATGAGAGACTAGAATAGGAGGTTAAAACAGCGCTGTCCAAGTCCAAGAATGCAGCTTCTATGGGACCTGACAATATCCCTGGCTGTGTTCTACATGAACTACAGAGTGAACTGGCACCTCACCTGTGTGCCCTGTTCAGTTTATTTTTATTTTATTTATTTATTTTATTTTACATTTGTTTACCGGGTTAGTCCAACTGGATGCATATCCATTTTCAGCGGAGGCCCGGGGAGAAAAGCTCCACACAAAAAAAAAAACAAATAACACATAGACTTACATACAGATAAATTCTTGGTAGCATAATAGTAATAGACAGAAATAAGACATACAAATAAATTGACTTTTCCATGATATGCAAAGAACAGAAATATGAATTCATTAAAAACAATATACAGGAGGAGATGAGAGTTGTAGTGATATGGAGAGATATGAGAAGAGAGAGAGGCCATTAGGGAATGGCATGAGGGAGATTAGGGACTTTATGATTAGGGCGGTTTAGTACAAGGACAGAGCCAGTGAGCGTTAAAGAATAATTTGAGATTAGTTTTGAATTGGCTGAGAGAGGTAGCTAGTCTTAGGTAGTTTGGAAGGGAATTCCATAGCTTTCCAATGGAATTGGCATAAAGAGTGTCACCACCCAAATTGTTAGATTTCGTTGTTTGTACCAGGACACTATTTGAAGAACGAAGGCTATTTAGATTGGAGTAGGGGGTCAAGAGTTTGTTCAGAGAGGGGGTTTTATCTGGTTCCTTAATTATTTTAAATGCTTCAGTAAGTTGGTTAAGCTTGAGAAGACTGGGGAGTTCTAACCAGTCAAGTTTTCTTAGGTTAAGGCAATGATGAGTGCGGTAAGGTTCTCCTGTTACAAATTTGGCAATATGATTATACACATATGATTATAAACATATACAGTTACAGCCTCACCTCAGGTTTTGTCCCTACCGAATGGTGCACTGCTACAATTATCCCTCTCCACAAAGGAGGAGCGGCTACAGACCCTGGGAACTATCACCCCATTAGCCTGACGAGTCTGATATGCAAAGTTATGGAACGCATCATCATGGACCTAATAAACAAGGATGTAGGAAATCTCCAAACTCTGGATCCCACACAGTTTGGTTTTGTGAAGGGTAGATCATGCCTGCTCAACTTGGTCGACTTCTTTGGTCAGTCACCAGAGCTGTGGATGAAGGCATGGTGGTTCATACAGCCTACCTTGATCTGGCCAAGGCCTTTGATACCATTCCCTACTCAGGAATCCAAGAAAAACTCACTAAGCTAGGCATCAACCCCTATATCACTAGATGGGTTACAAACTGTCTCACAGATAGAACCCACAGTGTGAAAGTAGCGGACTCCAAGTCAGATTGCCGACTAGTCACGAGTGGAGTCCCACAGGGTTCAGTCCTGGGTCTGTTTATCTACTTCTCTGAAGTCCAGGCCAACATGAAATGACTCTGGCTGACAAAGTTCACAGACAATTGCAAGTTGGGAGCTATTATTAACTTCCCAAGTGATGTTGACATCCTACAGAATGGCCTCACTGAGACCAACGACTGGTGTCAGAACCATGGCCTTAAGCTCAAAGCCAAAAAATGTGTCGTTATCCCCTTTGGAAAAAAAACATTTCCCATGAATTAACACATTGATGATAGTCCACTGAATGCAAAAGGCATTATAAGAGATCTGGGAAGACAGGTTGACAGCAACCTCTCTTTTGATAACCACATTGCCACTGTGGTCAGAAAGTCCTATGTGGCACATCTCATTACTAAGGGTTTTGCATCTAGGAAGAAAGGGGTCATTGTCTCCCTCTACTCTTCCCTCATTAGGCCCTCATTAGGCCAATCATTGAGTACAGTGCGCCATTTGGCATGTACCTCACTAGACACCTGCAACAACTGGAGAGGCCGCAAAAGTACCTCACAAAGAGGATCCTAGACCTTAAACACTTGTCCTATATGGACAGACTCAAAAAACTCCCAACTATTCTCTGTCTCATATCACCTACTTAGAGGCGATCTCTGGTTGACTTACAAAGTCATGTCTGACCCAACTCTGTTAGAAATGCTACATCTAAAGAAATCCCAGTCCCTCCGCACCACACGCTCCAGAGACCTCAACCTCCTTACCACAATCAACAGAGCGTACTGGAGGGACAGGTTCATAACCCAGAGACTGCCCATGCTATGGAATAGACTTCCCATACATGTCAAGCAGAGCACCTGGCTGACCCACTTCAAGAGAAATCTTGATGAGTGGATGGGGAATAGAAAATTCACTCTGGGGATAACTCCAGTGGCTCTACTCGACAGAGGCACTGGGAACTAAGGTCGGGTGGCACAATGCCAGGGTAATCCTATGGCTAGGCTTGTAAAGGTCTCAGGGCCATTAGCCTAGTACATACCTATGAACTTATGAACTGTAAAGCATCAGTCACATTTGTGAAATATGGCTTTACAAGAAAAGTGGATGAGAAGGACTGGACTCTTCTTTTAATCAAGAAGCATGTTTATTAAATTGTCGCTTGTGATATTGACAGTCATACATTTATATAAATGAAAATAAACCATATTGCTGTATTTTTAGTTGGAAACATTACACATTATATTTAATCTATCCAGTCATTGTCACTCAAACATTACATAGCTCATTCAATTCCTGCCTTCCCTTAAACCTCATTCTTCCTCCAAAAGAGATAGTAGGTATAGACCCATTTCAATTTTAAACCATAATTTTAAAGTGTGTACTGGGTAAAAGAATGGCAAAGGTGTTGCCAAAATTGATAGATATGAATCCGTATGGTTTTGTTTAGGGGATGCAAACATTTGACAACATTAATAGAACAGTGATGATCCAGAAGGAAGCAGAATGCAAGAAAATACTGCTGTTGTATGTGAGTCTTGATGCAGATAACGCATTTGACAGAGTAACCTGGGATTTTATGAGTAAGTCAATGGAAGCATCTGCAGTCTCTGATACAATACTAAGGGTAATTAGGAGGAAGGATCACAGGCAGGAATTAAAGCAGGTGGATTCCTCTTAGTTGTGCTTGACCAAAGGAACCAGGCAGGCGTGTCCCCTTTCCCCTTTATTTGCTTTATATTTAGCACCATTGACAAAGAAAATGAGGGACTCTGAAATGCAAGGATATAATTGGTGTGGTAATCAGGGAAAGTTTGATTTATTTACTGATATTGTTTTATGCTTGATGAATCCAGAAAAGGACATATCAGTGTTGTGGAACAGTTTGAGACAGTTTCAAGTCTTTTCGGGGTATAAAAGAAATGAAGGTAAAACAAAGGCTACAGCCATAAATTATGTACCCCCATACAAATTGGTTCATCAACACCCCATGTTTATGGGGACCCATTAAGATGAAGTTACATATGGGTTTAAAGGCTTCTATTATGGCAACTAAGAATACACAGGAAAAGACTAAACAAAAGATAATATAAAAACTGAGAAGCCGGAAGCTCTTGTTAATGGATACGGATAGTAACATACAAGCAGTGAAAAATATGTTGACAGTAAGTAATAAAGACCAAATGACTTTGCCTTCCTGCAGGAAGGTTTGCCCAAATAAACAATAGTTGCCTAAATCATGGACTGAAACTAAATGCCAAAAAATGCATTATTGAAGTCATTCATCCCAGGGAACTACTACAATAACAATATGCCACCATGTGTTTGCTGGACTAAGAAAGGCGCATTCTGTATTGCACAACTTATAAACAAATGGATTATGTCTACATCTAGGGATGTCATTGTCCCCCTTTACTAAGTCTTCATTAGGCCAATCATTGAATATAAAGCCCCCTTTGACATATATCTTTCCAGATGCATGCAACAACTTGGAACATCCACAGAGATTCCTTACTAAAAGGATATAAGGCCTAAAACCATGTTTTACATTGGACCAACTCAAAGCCCTGTCACTATACTCAATATTTTACAGACAACTAAGAGGTGACCTGTGTCTGGCATACAAGGCATCCTCCTTCCCAATACTGATAGATTTACTGCATCTCAACAATTTCCCATGTAGGGATATAAACCTGTTCTTCAACATCAACAGAATGGTTTGGAGGGACGGGTATATCATTCAGAGGATAATGTTTCTGTGGAATAGACTTCCCATCCACATAAAACAAAGTTCATCCTTGTCTCTATTCATGTACAGCTTGGATCTACAGATGAGAAACAGAAAATTTACCCCAGGCCTGACCCCTGTACTATTAATGGACAGAAGCAACTCCTGAATGATGTATCACATGCATGTCTCCCCTCAAATTATCTGTGGTATGATTCTAGTTGGGATAATATATAATTATTGACCATGGGGATGGGTAAGACCAATCTTTAAATGGAATGTGTTAATTTGAGTACAAAAAAGAGAAACTGACTAAGCTTAAAATGTCCCCCAAGGGCAGCTAGCCTAATACTTACCTATAGACCTATAAGATTTTAAAGAATTTATCTGGAGGGGAAGAGGTAAAGTCTTAAGTGGAATAAGTTAATCCTTCTAATAGAACAGGTTGGTTTTGGAGGGATATTTTAGAGCTATGCAGTTAAGGCTGAAATGTGTAGCACAAGCAGAAGGTTATAATCCAAAATCGAATGGGATGATGGTGATGAAGCAGGGGGAAGTTCAAGAAGTAAAAGAGGGGGGATTTCAGATTCAGATCCTTAAAGAAAATAATAGGAATGATACAGAATATTATATTCATAAAGTAGCAGAATATATTCTAAGAACTAAGCCAGCACAGTAATGGAGAAAGGAGATTTTGTTTTTAGGGATGACTTCAAGTAGGGGGTGTAGAAAATAGGCAAGAGGGGGCTGGAATTTACTGGAGAAAACTGGCAAAGGAACCAAGGTATTGGGAGCAAATAATTAGAGAGGGAAAGGTAATAGAGTAGAATGAGGCTGAGAAGACATTGGAACTGCAGGATAGAGATTGCCTTCCCTGCTAGAGATTGATGTCAGAGTACATGCAAAGAGAAAGGGGTAGTGGAATGTTAAATAAAAGACCTGCTGTGGTAGAGTTTTTAGTGGAATCTAAAAGAGAAGCTGCTGTTAAAAAGGGATAATTACGCATATAAAATATTGCATGACAAGTGTAAGAATCAGTCGGGTGGAGGTTAGAAAAGATTGGGAAGAGAGACTGAAAAAGCAGTTTACTAGAGAACAGTGGGAGGATTAAATCCAGAAGGTTTAGGAGCTTAGCATGAAAGTGTTTTCATAGGACTTTTTATACCCAAGTATACTTCAGAGCATTTTCCTCAAGAAGATAGCAAATGTAGGTGTGATGGAAAATAGAGGTAACTAGGAAGATATGTTTTGGGAGTGTAATGAGTTGGCAAATTTTACAAATTCCCCACAGAGTACGTCATCAGTATTGAGGGATTAAGTGGCTGTAACTAAAGAAATTATTTTCTGAGCTGGGACACAGGATCTGAATTTCCAAAACAGAATAAGGCCTTACTAAGTTTAATTATTTTGGCTTCCCAAAAAAGCAATTACTAGAAAGTGGAAATCAGGAGAAGGAGGAGTGAGATTTACAGGAAAACAGAAATTCAGCAATTTATAAAATGTTGGATTGATAGTGGTTAACAATGAAATAAAAAATGTGCTGTATAATATACATAAATGGAAAAAATGTAAATATAATTTGTTTTATTTTTTGTTTATGTACGTTTTTCTGTGTCATAATTAATAATTTTAATAAGGGTGTTTAAAAATCAGACATTTGCTTTAGGAGGAATAGTTGGAAGGATGGAAGGGGTAGTCTATGAACTGCTGTTCTTTAAGGATAGTGGGTGGCAGAAGTGTCTGATATTCTACTAATCTCATACTTTTGTTTGGGGACACAGAGTATTCCTCATTATTTATGTTTTTTTAGCCGTGCAGTACCAACCTGACAAACTACTACACTTTTTTTAGATGTAATTAGTATAGTATTCAACTGCACATTAAGGAAATAAAATACAGACGTACAGTTTATCAGCATAATCTTTAATAATCTTTGGTCAGTTTATGTATGTCCGTCCCACTTTTGAAAGAAAGAACAGAATTGCACATACCAGCATCTTTATGTAGGATATACACCTAATCTGTAATATATATCCTCATTGACTGTCTTACAGCATACAGTGGCGGCTGGTGACTTCAAGTCAAAGGGGGGCTGCAGGAGACAGCTGAATGGGCAGGGTCAATGATAATGGGTGTGGCCAACTAGAAAGGGGAGGAGCTATGCTCCGAAACCACAAAAACTGTAACTTTAGTTAAATACGCTGCCCTGGGTGCCAAAGCATCATTATGAGAGTCCAATCAGGACAAAATGAAGTGCAGAAGAAAAAAATATTTCAATGCATTGGCTTCATTACAGCTTTCTTAACAAAAAGGTTGTGAGGCATGAAAAAATAAATTAATTTTTAAATACATTACTGGAATGCCAGTCAGAATCAAGTATAAGAAAAGCAAGCAGCATTCAACTCAAACCACTTCTCCTTGCACTGCAGTTCTAATTATAATTTATATTCATCTTTATTAAAGTACCAAGTAACATGCTGAAAGTAGCAATTTCTGTGATACCCCCACTTGTAAAAATGTTTCTTATCCAAAAGATACTGCTGACTGACAACAACAACTATCTACTTGTTTCATGGGGAAAACATGATCAAAGTAAAAAATGAAAAGCAAACAAGAAACAAGTTCAGCATACATTGCTTAAAGGATTAATGCACAGGTTATGGACCACACATGATAGATTGCCATTCTGTTTAGTTTGCAGGTAAAGCCTGCAAAGATGACTGCAAGTCTCCAACAAATGTAATGAGCTTCTTAAAATAATGTAATCCTGTCCTTTTTACAAATACTGTCATATGCATTTCAATACCCAAGGCTTATATGTTACCTAGTTATGTAAGTATTCTCTGCATGGCAACAGCAGAAAGGCTTTCAATGTTGGAAATTCTTTGAAAGTATGATTATTAAAACTTACTTGCATCTTACAATCTCAGACAAGCTTACCTGATGGTCATTAAAGCATTGCTACTTAAACACAGAGCAACAGGCACTTTCTGAATAATAATAAGCATAAATCAACAGTATAAAAATATGACAGAAACCAGAACATTCTGCAAAATCAAAGACAGATGAAAAGCCACTGTAGTACTTGTGTCTACCTTGGATGGGGGGGAATACTCTACACGTTTACACTGCATAACTGCTCCTTACCTTGCTTGGACACATCCAGAGTCATTACATGGGGGAGTGGGGTGCAACAAGTATGTCACAATTTGAAATGTCTCTGGCTGACTGTGATGGCCCTGACATATTTGTCATACCTCTCAACCTCAGAGCAAGAAATCTGGACAAAGCCATACATAGAAGTGGGACAAATGCCCAAAAATAAGGACAATTTTTAAATATTGCTCTTATAAACTCAAAAAGATAATAGAATAGTAGGATGTTCATCGTGTTACACTGCTGCAATCATCACAATTGGGTTAGCCTGCTGTCAGGCAGTCCCACAGTCGGCCAGAGTTCCAAAGTCTTGGTCCGGCGTCTGTTGCTGTCGCTTCTTCCCTGACGTCAGTGTGCCAGGGGTATATAAGAGGCATCCAATGCCATTTTCTTCAGTCGTTCTTGCCGCGCGGTGCCCGAAGCAGAAGCAGTTCGCAAGTGCCGGTCGGCCGACTCCTGAGATTTTCAAATCGAATTTCAGACCGAAGTCTTCAATAAAGTTAAGTACCCCGTTGGGGAACATTTTCTTGCCTCAGTCCGATGTCAGAAAAAGTTAACAATTGCATTTCTTGTGGGAAGCAAATACCTCATAAGGACTTTCATTCTTATTGTATTCCTTGCCTAGGACCAGACCACGATGTCACAGGTTGTCAGTTTTGCGCTGGGTTTAATAAACAAACTATTAAACGTCGGTTTGATTTCGCCCGACATTACTTTGGTAAGAAATTTAATTATACCATGCCGTCAGAGCAACCGACGACTGGCATGCATAAAAAACGCAAGGATAATTACAGGCAGCCTAGACCCAAACCAGACTCCGAGGCCTCTGCTGGGCCAGTCGTCGGTTCTCCGTTTTTTAGTGAGGAGCCTACGCAGCCCCTGACGACCACTATTTAGAACCCCAGATGGCTTCTGATTCCCAAGCGGCGAGTACTAGGCCACCGCAGCCTTCTTCTTTAGGCCCTTCCGACTCCAGAGCAGAAGGAGATTCCAGTGCAGTAGAAATGCCTTCAGTTGCAGAAGGTGTCTTCAGACCAACTACACTTACCATCAAATCTTATGCTAAGCTAAAAAGACTGTACATCAGTCTCCAGTACAAGGCCCCATGCCTAAGAAACAGATGCTTAAGATGGCTGAAGATTTAATTACCATAATCAGGGGTTCCCATCCCCCTCCTGATAAAAGGCCAAGACAAGAGGAGGATTATGCTTCCTCTGACCAGGTTTCAATTTCCTCAGATTCTTCTGTGGAACAGGAATACTCTTTTCCCCCTTATGAAGATTCTGACGCTGAAGAGTCTATTCCCTCAGCATCTCCCCCAGAAGACTACTCCTTTGGGGAAACTTTACATACCATGAGGGAACATTTCCACTGGAAAGGCCAGGATTACTCTGATTCTAGGAAAAGGCTCCGAGAGTTCCTTTTACTACCCCAGCACAGACCACTTGCTATCCCTCCCGTGTTAGACATTGTGGATGATGTTTACTTAGAATCTAGCCTTAACCCAGACTCTCTACCTCCTGCTCCAGCCAAACCAGGCAGACTCTACAGAGTCCCTGATTCACACAAATTCCTATATAAAAGCCCTGTTGCTGACCCAGAAACCATTTCCCAGGGTCCCAAAGGGGTTAAGGCCTCTATTGCTAAAAATCCTGTACCCTCTGAAAGGGATCCAGAGCACTAGATAGATGGGGAAAGAAAGTATATACCTCAGCTACTCTAGCTACGAGGGCCTTAAATTGCCAGTTTCACATGCTGAAATATCAGCAATTCCTGATGTCTCAATTAAAACAAAAAATTAACACACATTCAGAGCAGCCTGATTTCAAGGAAATGCAGGATTTGTTGCATGCAGCTGAACAGGTGGGCAAACATACTTTGCAATGTGGATTTGATTCATTGGAAGCTTCCTGTAGAGCAGCGGTGACTGGGTCTGTCATACGTAGACATGCTTGGTTAAAAGAACAAACCCTGCCTGATCATGTTAAAGCAAAGTTATTGGATGCAACTTTACAGCAGGATGTTTTATTTGGTGTAAAAGCAGAAGAGGTTTTAAAGAAAATGGAGGATAAGGCAAAATCTATGCAGACGGTCAAGGATTTTTTACAGGTTCAACCCCCTCGTTTCAGCAGAAATTGGCCAACAAAAAACTGGTCCTTTCCAGCTTCTGACAGACCACAGAGGGGCAAATACAGACGCCCAAGGGGCAGAGATCAGTCACAAGGCCCTTACAAACCTCACCAATGCTGTGCCGCTACCCAGAAAGGAGGAGAAGACAGGCCCCAAGCTAACAGAAGACAAACACAATGACTTAACCCTCAGACTGCCAAGCAAATCTCTCTTGGCAGCTCCATTGGGAGGAAAATTAGCACTTTTTGCAGACAACTGGCACATCATCACAAAAGACAAACGGGTCCTAAACATTGTCTCACAAGGATACAGATTCCACTTTCACACCTTGCCAAGGATAAAAGGAATGCCAAACCTGCCACCAAATCAATGGGCAGAGGCACAAAAACAAATTACACCTCTCATGGACATGAGAGCCATTCAACACAGGAGCAAGGACAGGGATTTTACTCAAGACTATTTCTAGTCCCCAGAAAGGACAAAGCCTGGAGACCCATTCTGGACCTTTCAGTTCTAAACACTTATCTGCAAGTACCCAAATTCAAGATGCTAACACTACAGCAGCTTCTTCCCATGCTGGGCAAGAAGGCTTGGCTAGTAATGTTGGATCTCAAGGAGGCATACCTGCATGTCCCTATCAGACAAAATTGCAGAAGATACCTCCTTTTTATTGCAGGTTCAACCCATTATCAATTCTCTGCACTGCCCTTTGGCTTACCTACTGCGCCCAGGGTTTTCACAAAATGCCTGGCACCAGTAATTGCATACTGCAGACAAAGAGGAATTCAAATATACCCATACCTGGACGACTGCCTTATTCAAGCAGAAAGCAAGGACATTCTTTTAAAGCATCTGGCATTTGTCAAACACCTTTTAAGTTGCCTAGAGTACACAGTAAACAAAAAGAAATCAAAACTAGTGCCCTCACAGAACATAGTATTCCTGGGTGCCAGCTTAAATACAATGGCCCAGATGGCTTATCTCACGCCAGACAAGCAACAACAGCTGACTCAATACTTCAAAATGATGGCAACAAAGACCCAACTCCCTGCAAGAAAAATTCTGCAGGCCTTGGGATTCATGGCATCTTGCATACTACTAATACCATTTGCAAAACTGCATATGAGGAAATTACAATGGTACCTGAAAAGTGTATGGACTCAGCACAGCCACAGCTTGGAAACAATGATACCACTCATTCCCTGCCTTCAACAGGAGTTTCTGTGGTGGGCACAGGCATGTCACCTCAACAAGGGTCAACCTTTTACCTTACCCACAGCCAGGCAAACTATAACAACAGATGCATCGGACTATGCCTGGGGAGCACACATGGCAGGACAGTGCATTCAGGGCAAATGGGCTACAGATCAAAGGCATCTGCATATCAATCAAAAAGAAATGCTAGCTGTACAGAATGCCCCAACAGCTTTCAAGGACCTCTTACATCCAGGACAACTCCTAATAAAGATGGACAATACCACAGTAATGTGGTACATAAACAAGCAAGGGGGCACACACTCCTACCCCCTATGCAGGCAAGCAATGACCTTGTGGAACACAGCACTGACTTACCAAGTTCAACTACAAGCACAATTCCTGCCAGGAAAGAAAAACGCATTGGCAGACGACCTAAGCAGAAACATCATGGATCCCCACGAGTGGAGACTAGATTCACAAGTATTTGCAGTAACTCAAAAATGGGGACGCCCAGACATAGATCTGTTTGCCAACCCCCAAAACTACCAACTTCGAAAATTTTGCACAAGGACATTCCACCCACTAGCTTGGAAAGTGGACACCCTTTCTTTCAGCTGGAAAACATTAACAGTGTATGCCTTTCCTCCACTGCCTCTTCTAGTAAAGGTGCTGCTGAAAGTCAGATTAGAGAGGCCACAAATGATACTCATTGCTCCAGACTGGCCACGCCAGCACTGGTATCCAATACTAAGGAACATGGCCCACGGCCCACCATGGATTTTACCCCAAATTCCTCACCTGCTCACGCAGCAAAACAATCAGATTCTACACAGCCAGCTCAAGACTTTAAATCTGGCTGCATGGCAAATTACCTAAACAACCAGCCAACACCTCTATCTAAAGCTGTTATGGATGTCATTCTGGAGGCCAGGAGGCCCAGCACCAGGAAAGCCTATTCAGACAAATGGAAAAGATTTTGCGCCTGGAACCAGGCTAAAGGCCAAAATCCCCTTGTTCCAAACATTCCTCAGATTCTACAATATTTAACTGAGATGTTGCACAAAGGACTTTCTTTTTTATCTATTAAGATCCACGCCTCAGCGATTTCAGCTCACTACAACACGGATCCTCCTTTATTTTCACATCCACTCCTAAGACAGTACCTCAGAGGGGCTAAGAACATAAGACCACCCAGGAGAGCACCAACACCAACTTGGGATCTCAACTTTGTTCTGGAAAAGCTTACACTGCCGCCCTTTGAACCAGCTATTTCAGCTGATTTAAAGTTTCTGTCATGGAAAACTGCCCTGCTGCTAGCAATAACTTCAGCTAGAAGAGTCTCAGAGCTACAGGCCCTAATGGCAGTGGAGCCTTTCCTCATTTTTCATCAAGACAGAGTCGCTCTACGAACTAACCCTTCCTTTATGCCAAAGGTGGTATCCAGTGTGGCCCTAAACCAAACCATCCATTTATCCACCTTTTTCCCAAACCCCCAGAACAAAGGAGAAAGACTCCTGCACTCTTTGGACATTCACAGGCAATTACATTACTACTTAGATAAAACTAAGGTTTTCAGAAAATCTGACCAGCTCTTTGTATCCTATGCTGCAGGATCACAAGGAAAAGCTATCTCAAAACAGACCATTTAAAAATGGATAGGGCATTGTATACGTTTCTGCTACACACATCATGGGAAACCGGTACCTGCTAGCATTAGGTCCCACTCCACCAGGGCTACAGCTACATCAACAGCCTTTCTCAGGGGGGTACCAACCAAGGATGTTTTGGAAGCTGCAACTTGGAGTTCAGTGCACACCTTCACCAAACAACATAACTTACCTCTATACTCTAAGACTAGAGCTGGCTTTGCCACTGCAGTTCTGCAGGGCCTACTAGCTTCTCCAAACCCTGTTTAACTCCACCACCCATCCTCAGCTTTGGGATTCAACCCAAGTGTGATGACTGCAGCAGTGTAACACGATGAACATAGTACAGTTTTGTACCTACCATAAATGTAGATGTTCGAGTGTTCACACTGCTGCAGTCCAGGTTACCCTCCCTCCATCCCCTCTGACCTAGCTGAACTTTTCTATACCTTTCTATCTGCTACAACCTTTGAGGTGTATTTGCTTGTAACTGAAGGTATTCTTTGTATTTTCTTTACATGTTTTATTGGCAATATGTATTGACCATCTACTGGGGGCACCTGACATCTGGGGCAAGAAAAACTGAAGAAAATGGCGTCGGATGCCTCGTATATACCCCTGGTGCACTGACGTCAGGGAAGAAGCGACAGCAACCGACGCTGGACCAAGACTTTGGAACTCTGGATGACTGCGGGACCGCCTGACGGCAGGATAACCCAAGTGTGATGACTGCAGCAGTGTGAACACTCGAACATCTACATTTATGGTAGGTACAAAGCTGTACTTTTTGCATTAGTATGAATTTTCTGAAGGGTACGAAATCTGAAACTGAAATATCTGTCATTATTTTCTAACTTCAGTCTTTAATGATTTGCCACTAGTTTGCCAAAAAAAACACAATTTTATGAAACACTGACCAAAAATATGATGCAAAAATATAAAATAGCCACACAATGCAGCTGGGAACCTGTCAAAGATTGGACACTTTTTTAATATTAGTACTGCTAACTTAAGCAGCTGACAAAATAAAAGAATCTACATGCATTTCTGAAATAAAAGTAATCTATAACTCTGATTATTAGTTATTTATTAATTGTAAACCCTCTTCCAAAACTGCCATTTTGCGGAGGGATATTTAGGGGAAGAGCAACATTTTGTGCCAAAATCAGGGACAGTTGAGAGGTTTGGATATGCGTAATTCTATAAAGCAATTTATTTGCACGTACCTCTCAACCTGTTAATGCAGGAAATCTGGACAAGGCCAAATATAGTGGGGGAACATATAAACCGTCTAAAAATTGCTCTTGTATAAACTGAGACAGTTGATAGAATAACAGGTCTTGCTTTAGCATGGATTTTTCTGAAGGTTATGAAGTCTGAAACGCAGTGTCTGTCATTATTTACTGACTTCATTCCTAAATGATTTGCCAGAAAACCAAACATTTTATGAGGGACAAACCAAAAATAAGAAGCAAAAATCTATTCATTCTGCAAAAAATCTGGACAGCTGAGAGGTATAGTTCGGCAGGGGCTGTCTTTGAGTTTGCCACCCCCCCCTCACAAAATCATGGTTGAATGGAGCCTCCCCCCTGCAGCCATTCCAGTGAGCCATTACTTGGCTATTTCACCCCATTTGCCATGCACATTAATGTGCATCATGTTTTACTTCTGCAATGATTTGGACTTCATTTGAAAGTTTTATTTTGCATTTTACAGTGCTAACGCTAATAGATAAATGCTAAACAAAGCAATGCAGCCTCACAATGAAAACAGACTTAGCATTAAAACTTCTCTGCCCTTGAAATTCACATTCATTGAAACAGCATTGAAACCCACATTCAAAGAAAATACATTTGCCAGTGGCAGGTAAAGATTAACTTTGGGTTTGGGTTGTTTTCAAATCACAGGCCCCTTGCACACAAAACATACACATGCTCTTTCATACACCTTCCTGATTGTATTAAATTATATTCATTGTACAATACAGTACAGTTTTAGAGGGCTGTGATGACCGTGCCCTGGCCCAGCAATCAAGGAGCCTCAATCCTCACCACTAACACCAGGGAGGTAGTCTCATAGAAGAGGAAAGGATAACTAATACACACAGTAAAGTGCAATTTCCCTTACGTGCACACAGAGATCACAGTCAGTTTGGGGCTGGTTGCTCCTTTGCTCTCCAGGTCCCCAATAAGACTCCTCACTGGCACAGCTATAGGGTCCAGATCTCAGCCTTGTTGGCAAGCTAACCTCCAGTACCCTCTCTGTCCCACCAGTGCTTCATGCCCCTGCCCAGGTAGCTGACACACCACACACACACTGAGATAAGTATTTATACAACTTCACAGACACTCCTGGGAAAGGCTGACACAGATTCTCCAGCTGTGCCCCTTTACCCAGACTATACGCTAGTAATTTCTGCCGCCACCAGCTAAAAATTATCAGCTACCCAAAGGCCCTTAAAAGGGTGTTCAATTATTACTGTCAATATTATTATCCAACTGGTAATGTGACTATTCAGTCTAAGGCTTATTAGAGTGGCTTATTACAATCAACTCCAATAATATGCAGTGTACTCTAGAGCCTACTTCTCTATACAAACTAGCCACAGGTAAAGGTTTTTAAAATATTTAATAATAAATAATTAAAACACAAGACAATACTACTACACCACAGAGATATCCAAGAGTTCAGAGATCACACAGAAACTTAAAATAATCCAGTAGGACAGGTCTGATGTCAGAGAAAAACACTTAACCTAACTTTCTAATCTTTAGCTATTCTTAAGAGAAAACACAGTGCTGTAATCCTACTTACATACATAAAGAGCATAAGCAGTGCTGGGGTTGATGGTCCAAGACAAATGCTTTAAGTCTTTCTCTCAACAATAGTTTTTAAACTCACTAACAAACAGCTCTGCTAAGGCCCTCCCAAATTACATCATTTAGACACTTATGTTTTCCCAGTATTCGCATTGCATCATTTTGACACGTAGTCTGGAGTTCCCAGGCAAAAAAAAACTGCATTATTTAGCAAGCCAACACCTGCTCAGGAAACTACAACAGTAAATGACATTTCACATGTATACTCTAACAATTATTCCTTACGTTAAGACAATAGAAAGAATGTGTTCAGCCAGCCACTTCGGCACCACTTTTTAGATAATTGTAACTTCAAAGAACATTTGAAATGCTTGGCTTGGTTTTCCTTACAGCAGATGGCAATGTTGCAACAATCCTGAAGTTCACATTTTATAGTGTTTTCTTTCATTTAAGAACACACGCCTGTATTTTACATTTATATATATATAAATGATAGAATTATGTATCAAATTCTATTTGCCTAGGCTGGTAGCCTTCACCCATCTTACCCCAATCTTCCCAAGTGCATTTTAAATTTATTGTTTTGAACATTTTTTCCAGTAAACAATGAAACAAAATGCATGCACCAATAATGACAAAACTGCCCAATTCAGAACATTTCCATCATAAAAGTCTACTCAAACTTCTACAGTCTACCAGTATCAGTACATATACACACTCTTTGAAGAAGTAAATCTTCTAAATCATCTAAATAATTCCACATTAAAGAGATATGTAACTAATGAAGAGGTTGCTGCTAGCAAACAACTTTCTATTTCATTGTTTCATCTACAAATAAAGTGCCTGATGCCCTTAAGGAATACATTGCCTGTCTTAACACTAAAAAAAATGATAAGCTAGTAATATTGCAATAGAGAATGGATGGCAAACTGATAACAGGTTCATAGTTACTCGGTATCTTCGCCAAAAAGGAGTGCAGCATCCACCCCCTTTGCAACACAGTACACTATCAGCAATACATCTATCTACTATGAGAGTAGAACCCATAGCCTTCTGCATCAAAAGCAAATACATTATCTGTTGTGCTATTAACAATGCAAGCAGACTCACCATAAGCAGCACTAAACTTTTGCTCCCCTGCAGCTCTCAGCTACTTGTAAACTCTACTCACTCAGCTGTATCTCTAAAATTTGCAGCACAAGAAATCTGGAAAAAGCCAACATTTATTGGGGGGAGGGACAAAAACCAGGGACACATTTTAAACATTGCTTGTATAATGTTGGAAGGTTCCTAGAATAAAATGCTGGGTTACCACCATACATTTCACTGCCAAGACTTGAACCCAGGACCCTGTGCAAAACAGTCAGAGCAACATATTACTATGCCAAATCAGCTGTTTTGTGAAAGAGTGGAAGACTGAAACTTAAATGACTACCATTTAGTGAATTCAGTTCTCACCGTAGCTCTCAAGCTCTTAGCAGAAAACATCTGGACAAAGCCAGTAATGGGGGAATACAGCCCCCAAACATATTCAGTGAATTCAGTTCTTACCATAGCTCTCAACCTTAGCACAAAATACCTGGACAAAGCCAATAATGGGAGAATACAGTCCCAAAAATAAGGACAAATTTCAAATATCCATCTTATAAACTTAGATAATTGCTAGAATAAAAGCTTTTGTGTTACTGTGTACTTTCTGAAGAATATGAAGTCTGAAATTCAAATGCTTCTCATTTTTATTTAACATTTGTTAACCAGGAAAGTCTGACTTGGAACAAAACCCAATTTTCAGCAGAGGCCCAGGGAGAAACACTCCAGACAGACACATGTCTTTGCAAGATGAGATGACACCAGAGCACACCCATAGGGAGGACATGCAGACTCTACACAGAAGACACCCCAGCCAAGAATCTGCAGCTGTCAGGCAACAATGTTACCACTGCAACAATGCACTACTGCATTTGCAAGGACACGAAAATACAGAAACCACAGCTTTTATGAGGAACAGAACAAGTATGAGGGAAAAATCTGCAATTTTTTTTACAAATGGTGGTGGGTAGGGAATTCAAGCTCTTGCCACCAGGGCCCAAGGTACAGGATTCAAGCCTGTTCTCTACCCACCACCATATAGCACTTGGGGCATTGTATGCACACACCACAAGTCTTCACTTCCCTACCTAACAAGTTAAAACAAGAGAGCAGGTCTTCAGTTCCGTACCTGTCAAGTTAAAACAAGAGTGCAGGCTTCCATCTACAGTCCTTCTGTTCCCTACATCCAGCCAAGTGTCATTCTGTGCAGTCAGCACTGCATAAACTTCTGGGCTGCAGGGCAGAGATGGTCTCTCTGGACTGAGTTTTGGGACTATTTTTTCGCAATCTTTTTATTTTGTTTTTTTTTTTTTACTTTGCACAGCTGGGGCTGCAGTCCTATAGCACGAGCCATCCCTGACAGCATGCCTGTTAGCAACACCAGACTTGCTCAGCAGTCAGTTATTTAAGAATGAAAAATGTAAGGTGCACTGCAGAAGGAACAATAATAGAAAACATGTTTCATATAATCTTATAACACTGGCATTCATTGAAATGTGATTTGAGCTAATAGTTATTACATACCTGAAATTTTTCTCCGGAAAGCAGATTTTTGTTGGCCATTATACCTACTGAAGGATTTCCAGGACTGCTGTACCTATTTTAAAAATATGTATAATTTACAGCAGTGATTGTATTTAAGAAGGACAAAAATGTCTTGTTATATTGCCCATTGGAACAACAAATATTTCCTTTTAATCAAGCAACTTTAACAGACATGCCACTAACGCATATTGTCTATTCTCTGTAATAAAGGCAGGAATAAGAGAAATCTGTAATGGAACAGCATCCCATGTCCCCTAGCCTGATACTATTTGCATATTGTAGCCATACAAATTATTGTCATTTGTAAAGATACCGGTCCCCCCCCCCCCAATATTTTACTCCAGGCCTATATTAATCAGTAGTGCTTTCCCATCCTGTAACATATGAGCCATGCCATCTGTTTTGACAGATCTCTGCTGCCCCTTCACTAGATAAGTTCTTGCCCTCGTAATCTGCTAATTCTCCCATAGTAGTTTTAATCTCTGCTGTCGTTATTACCTTCTTCATATCCAACATAAAAAGGCTAAGAAGTGACTTCTCCAAGTACAACATTAATGAAGTTGGGTCCCACAATAGCAGCATCAAAGTAATTAAGAGAACAGAACAGGTAGCATGTCTGTTCAATACTGTTTGCAGCTTAGCTTTAAATGTTCCCAGCATCTGATTCTCAGAACATATGTACACAACTTTTTCTTTGCCACATGTCTCCAGCATTAATCTGACATCCATGTGGAGCAAGTACTAGAGCCTAAACAGAGTATAAAGATATCAGTACAAACATTTCCAAGCAAAGATTTTTAATATCTGACTCGGTGGCATGTCTGTTCACTAAAACCTTTTGCTTCCATTTGTAATAATCCTACCCAGGCTGCTCTTATGTTCTACACAGCATTAGTCTTTATATTTAATCCTCTGTATACCAGACTGATCAAACTTTTAACAGTTGTTTTCTTGTCTCTGGCATCCAGCAACAAATAAGCTTGGAATGCACTTTTTCTTAACTTTATTAAAATTTATTATTTTTTTGTCATGTCTATTGGACCCCAAGTTATTATTTTATTGTTATTACACCTTGTCTGTGGGGGTGGCCGCGGTGGTGCAGCGGTTAGCGTTGCCGCCGCACAGCAAGAGGTTCTCTGGTTCGATCCTCGGCTGGGGTGCCTTCTGTGTGGAGTCTGCATGTCCTCCCTGTGGTCGCATGGGTTTCCTCCGGGTGTTCCCGTTTCCTCCCACATCCCAAAGACATGCTGTAGGTAGATTGGACACTCTTAATTGGCCCTAGGTGTGAGTGCATGCGTGTGTGTGCCTTCTGTGGAAGGCTGGGCGCCAGGCTGGCAACTCGACACAGTAAAACTCCACTGCCAATCATGAGCGGACTGGTGTTCCGCTGTGGCGACCCCTAACCGAGAAAAAGCCAAAAAAAGAAGAAGACCTAGTTAGCCCCAGTAGGCTAGTGGCCTCTTTTCAGGGGAAACCCAAGGTGGTAGTCATACTTACTAGGGGAAATATGGCCAGGCCCCAGGGAACTTCCCTTACTCTTTTCAATAAGTGCTGCTACATCTTTTACATCCACCTGAGCTACCACCAGCTTAGACAGATGGGGCCTCAGTTTAATCTCTCATTCAAAGAACAGCATACTCAAGAATTATATAGTCTTTGTAAGACTGTGAGAAGCACATCCTTCACCTGCAGCCAGAATTCAATTGGCATGTCATCATTTCCTGGAGTCTGCTACCCACAGCCTGCAATTTAAGCATTTCATCTCTCTCACCCAGAGAAAATGCTGCCGTCAGGTTTTTATCTTGTCCTGGTGTGAGTTTAGGCAAATCAGTGTTACTTAGATACTCCTTCTGAACCTTTTCTCCTTGCTGTCATATGCATCAGATTGGTATAAACCAATTTCTCAATAATTGCAAAATCTTTTCTGGGTGCATAACCTTACTGTTTGTGTCAGGGTTTCTTAAAGAACCTACAAACCTTTGCACATTATTTTGATATATCCTATATCCTTTTGATACTTTGGAGCATCTTAATAAATATGCCTTTATACTTTCTTGTACTAATCTGAATTCTGGATCCATTAAACCTTCAGTATTGCATTTTAATGAGTTTATTCTGGCCCTCACTCCCATTAGTTGTCACTTACTGCTATCCTACAAAGCTCTCAACTCTTCCCTTTTTTTAATCTCCTTCCCTTTATCAAAGGTTGTTGGTATTAATGTGAACCCCCCCCCCCCCGAAAGCATTCCATTGATAAACCAGCATGTTTTTCTCCTCCAAAAGAACCCTAAATATCCTACCTGTTTAATCTATAACCAACCATTGAAGGCATCCTGCCATACGTTAGTAAGCAGGAAACTTTGAGTCTCTGTTCTGTGTTTGTCCTGTTGCTTCTCATATTTCTACCTCTAATGGCATGTGGCCTGAAATAACTGTTTGGTATGTGAATGTACAAATAACAGCAACATCCTGGACCTGGTCATTACCAGTATGGATAACAGATGCTTCATGCCAGAGGTCAACTCCACGCTGGTCATGTCTGACCACAAGCTAATCACCCTAGACATTCATATCCCACCCCCACCCCCATTAAGGAAACCACCATAAAAAACTTCTGCAAAGCCAACTTCATGCTTCTTAAGACAGAAGTGGCCAACTTCACGTCACCCACACAGATGGAAAATAGAGACACGATTGCTGAATCATATACAAAAGCACTGTATAAGCACATACATGAGTGCATGGACCGTCCCATCCCCAACAGAACCAAGACTCTATCCTCCAAAAAAAGGAAGCCAGTCTGGTGGTCCCCTGCCATAAACAAACTCTACAACAGAAGGAAGAAACTGTTGCAAAAACGAGTAAAGTCCCATGATTGCAGGAACTCCCTGGTCAGCCTCAGCAAGAAACTGAGATCCCTCATAAAATCCTCCAAAGCTAGTTACGAAAGTAAAATCGCCATGGATTGTAAAGACAACCACAGAGCTTTCTACAGCTATGTCAAGAATCTCAATGGGACCACTCAGATCTTCCCGGAACTACAACACAGTGGTACTACATTTACCGAACCAACTGATATTGCCAACATCCTGGCAGACAGGTTCAGTGCAAACTTTAGCCCCCCCCCCTCACCCCCCAAAGGGCCCATCTCCATACCGGAAGATTGCAAAGCCCTTGTAATCATGGATGCACAGGTAAAGACCGCACTCTCCAAAGCCAAGAACACAGCATCCAAAGGACCAGACAACATCCCAGGCTGTGTTCTGCATGAACTACAGAATGAACTGGCACCCCACCTAAGTACCATGTTCAGCTATAGCCTCACTTCAGGCTTTGTGCCTATGGAATGGTGCACAGTGACAGTTATCCCACTCCACAAAGGGGGTGCCACAACTGACCCCGGGAACTACCACCCCAGTAGCCTGATGAGCCTGGTCTGCAAGGCCATGGAACATATCATCCTGGAGCTTATAAACAAAGACATAGGTAACCTCCAAACTCTGGACCCTACTCAGTTTGGGTTTGTAAAAGGTAGATCATGCCTCCTAAACCTGATTGACTACTTCAAAGCAGTCACTAGAGTCGTAGATGAGGGTAAGGTGGTGCACACAGCCTATCTTGACCTCACCAAGGCTTTCGACACCATCCCCCACTCTGGCATTATAGATAAACTCATTCGATTAGGCATAAATCCATATGTCACAAGATGGGTGGCCAACTGACTCACTGACAGAACCCATACAGTGAAAGTAGCCGACTCCAAATCCGACTTCAGACCAGTGACACCTGGAGTACCACAGGGTTGGGTCCTGGGTCCTCTCTTGTTCAGTATTTACTTCTCTGAAGTCCAGGTGAATACAGCTGGTCTCTGGCTAACGAAATTCACAGACTACTTCAAACTAGGAGCCATAATAGATTTGACTAAGGATGTGGACATTCTACAAAGAGGGCTCACTGAGAGTGATGCTTGGTGTCAAAGTCATTGCCTAAAGTTCAATGCCAAGAAGTGCATTGTCATCCCCTTTGAGAAAAACACCGTACCCATGAACTATCACATAGCCGGTAGCCTACTAAACACCAAAAGTGTGATAAGAAGCCTTGGGACACATGCGGATAGTAGTCACTCCTTTGATAATCACGCCGCCACAGTAGTCAGGAAATCCTTCTATGTGGCACACCTCATCACAAAGGGGTTCTGCTCCAGAAAAAGAGAGGTCATCATTCCTCTCTACTCATCCCTCATCAGACCCATTATAGAGTACAACGTCCTGTTTGGTATGTACCTCACAAGACATCTGCAACAGCTAGAAAGGCCACAGAAATACCTCACTAGGAGGATTACCGGCCTCAAACAGATGCCATATGCAGATGATCTCAAAAAACTCCAGCTGTACTCCGTCGCATTTTGCCTACTCAGAGGCGACCTCTGCCTAACATACAAAGCCATGTCTAACCCAGATCTGATGGACATGCTACAGTTAAAGAAATCCCAACATCTCCGAGCCACACAGTTCAGGGACCTAAACGTTGTCGCCACAATAAACAGAACATGCTGGAGGGATAGATTCCTGTCCCAGAGACTTCCCATGCTCTGGAATAGGCTAACCATTCATGTCAAGCAGAGCTCCTCATTAGCCATCTTTAAGAGAAATCTTGACAATTGGCTGGGAAATAGAAAATTCACCCCAGAGATTACTGCTGTGGTACTGCTCGACAGGGGCATAGGAAAATAATTTTCTTGGGTGGTGAAAGCCAGGGAACCTTGTTTGGCTAGGCTTATATAGACCCTAGGGCTGATACCCTAGTACATACCTATGAACCAAACATAAGTTCTTTTGTGTGACACATAATCCTATCGAGCTTTGAACTGGATATAAACCTTTTAGAATAAAAGGTGAAGCCACACCCTCTGCAAAAAATTTCACAGATCCAGGAGACCAACTGCCCTACTGTAACTCCACCACATATAATAGCCCACCCTAGATGTTTTAAATAGTTTGATCCCCACATGTATCAAAACTAACCACAGAATTCTAGTACTCCATATCTAGCATTAAAGGCAACCATGTTGACCATTACAGACTTAAATTAATCTTGGCTGTATCCTTACAGAATGTTTAGAAAGAAAAAATAATAATTTCTTAAGTACCAGTAGTGTAGAATGATAGAGCTCACTATGGTCCAGGTGACCTGGGTTTGATTAGCAACTTAGATGCTTGGAGTGGCTGAAAGGATGGTTGTGCTTTCCCTGGAGGAAGGTGGTAGGTCCCGGCCTGCTTGTGGTGCAGTTCCTGACGTGACCACTAACACAAGGCAGGGATGTCATCAAAAGGGTAAGAACCAGTGTAGGCAGACATGGGCATGGCCAGTTTAGTTAATGATGGTAACCCTTGTCAGCAGCATGAAGGCACATGTGTCTGAGATACATAGATGTTTCATACATTGAAGTAGGTACCCATATCACCACCCAAGGAGAGAGGTTAGTGCCTTCATAAAAAATAGTTGTCATTGCCAGAGTGCCAGCAGGAGCACCTAACTCCCTGAAATTTGCCTGGAAGTCAGTCCCTTTCATAAGGATTTCAACATAGTGGATGTGAGTTGAATTCCTCACTCCTAAGGGAGCAAATGAGCTTGAATTAGTTAGGAGGTAACTTGGTGGTCAGCAAGTAGAGGGGGAAAGCACTTGGGAAAAGAAAAAAAAGCGAAACATAAAAAATGCATTTCATTCCAAATTTGAAACCCTTTTCTTGTATGTAATGCCTTGTGAATTGTTTAGTACATCACATCAACAACATGAAAAGGACAGGCTTTAAATAACAACTGTATTTCCTTGCTTTTCCTGGGTACCCTACAGCCACCCCTCTTCCCCGGGTCACTTATTTTTGGTGTTCCCCTGTGCTGAGGTGGATTTCCTAAAAGGCTAATGTATATGTGCAATACTGATTAACATACTGAAATACTCTTGCTGTTTTGGAAGAGTGGTGTAACCCATTTACATTCCAGGATAAAACATGAATTGCCATACAACTCACTTAAGGTACCATCCCCTTTTAACTCCACCACTTTTGTCTTTTACCAGTTTCTATCAAAAGTGACTGCCAAGACATGAACTATTTTTGGCATGTATGACCAGGAAGAAATATCATTACCCTTTCTCTGATCCATATGCAGTGTCTGCCAGCCTACAGACTTAACCCATTAAATGTACAAGAACCCTGAAAACGCAACAGCAACCAGTCTAAATTTAATATAGTGTTTATTCACACAAATGAAAACGCACATCAGAATCTTGTAAAATGGGTTCCCACAGAATGTGGAATTTCCGTTCTGTTCAGTGCCACAAACCCGCTTCTTCTCTAAGGCATCACTGTGCCTATACTTTTTATTTATCAAAACCAGCAGTATTATGTTACAGACAACCCACCACCACTACCAAACTGAAACAGTAAGCCAGTCCTGCACATAAACTTTAGCTTGGTAACTGTACTTTAAAAAGGCACTGTTAGTAGCAGTGAACAACAGATTACATGTCGGTGCAGAGTAAATTGCATTTAACAATAAACGCCAATAAGAAAAAAAGGGGGGGGGGGAGACCCCACATAATATTTAAACAGCATTCTGTCATACTATTCATAATATTTAAACAATATTCTGTCATACTATTTCAGTTACTCTAGAGATTCTTCCTTAAATCAGGGTCCCAGGTGTCTTCCCTTTTGTTCTTCAGATAAATGCTGCTTAGGCAAGCACTCCCTTACAGTGGCAAACAAAGAGAAGCTCTCCATTACAAATGTAAGGCAATTTAATGACAGTCAGTCAACCAGAGTAGGATGTCTGTGGGAGATGGCAGGAAATTAGATTGTATGAAGAACACCCATCTGGTTGCAGGGATGATAAGGATGGATTTTTCGTAGACAGTATATGGAAGCTACATCATATCCCTGGTGTGGCACTGACAGGCAGCAACACTTTAGTGTTTGTCAGGGATCACTCCTGTAGGTTCTCTGCAATTTATGTGGAAGCTGCACAGGACATTTTTTTTTTGTTACTTGAAATTTGTCAACCCACACCTAGAGGTATATGCTCACTTTAAAATGTAAATTTTGGAGATGTGCACTGTGATCTTCTATAAACATTTCTCCAAAGTAAATTCTTAGCCATGCCACGTTTTGAAAGGTTATTGCTTAAATGTTTGCAGATGTCATTTGGTGTGATAACGCATCTTAGTGCAAGAAGCAAAAACTCTTACTAGAGTTGATGTTTTTCTTTTAGGGGTTGTTCCATATACTTGACTTGCCTCATTTTTCTCCCTCGTATATTCTACCGGTGATGTCAGGCTTGTGACTAACGCTTGTAACTAGCACTGAAATCTGGAATCAGTAAGTGTGTTAATTATGGATCTTTGCTGCTAAAGATTGAGATTTTGGAGTCCTGGGGATTTCTGGTTTCCCAGAGATGCAGCATTTTTGACATTACTTTTAGTTAGCATGGAATAAAGTGGGTGTAGACAAAACAATTTTCTTTAGGTATATTTACATTTTTGAAAGTGCTTCATTTCTGAATATTGCACATCTTTGTGATTGCAATTGTGTGTGGATTCCATACTCTTAAAACCAGACCAGTTGATTTATGGAATACTACTTTGTATGTTATTTATCTCTCTCTCTCCCATAAAATCTTTTCAGGTATTCTGTGTGTTGATTGTGGTTTCTGTATAGTAGGCCTAGGACTGACAATTGTTCATGAAATCATTAAGCAGTAGTCTTTCACTGACAAGTCTTTTGGCTTGAGGGTTGGGAGGGTGGCCTAATGGTTAAGGTGTTTGCCTTACAAACACAAGGTGCAAGGTTTAAATCTCACAAGTGATAATTGGCTAGTCTTAAAATGGCTCGCAAGGGCAGTTAGCCTAGTATGAACCTATGATGAACAAAATGCCTGTTAATTACCCTTATGTTTATGTTAAGAGCAGATTCCTTGTGTTTTGCATGCTGAAGGAAGTGTTAGAAGAGATAGTAGCATTAATTCATTCCTAGGGCTTTTTCCATGATTATTCCTTTTTTTTTTTTTAAGCATGCTCTGCTGGCATTACCTCAACTGTGGAGCTTGGAACGTGCTGATTACTTAGTCAGCCGCTGAGTGATTTTGTGTTGGCTTAAGTATTCAGGAAGTTATCAGAAATCTCTTCTCTGTGGATCATTTATAAATTGTTTCAAGAGCTGCTTAACACATTGCTTCCAGATGTTTGTTTCCATGCAAATTCATTAGTGTTATATTTATTTTGACCTTTAAATTTTTTAAAGCATTTCCTTTACTTCTGAGTGATAAATTGTTATTGTTGGTTTAAAAGTATTTTCCCCAAGGTGATAAAAAGAGATTTCAGAAACCGGAAGCTTAAGTGATTACAAAAGGCTTTTCTTACTTAAGATTTCTTGGCATTGGTAGACATGGAAGCATGTGGTCGTGCATGCTTTTATGGTTTTTAGATTTTCTTGGGTGGAGCTTCATAGATGTCATGCTCAGAGGTGGGCAGTATGACTAAAGTAACTTCTTGTTAAATGAATGCTTGCATTCCAAACAAACAGAAAAAACCCTGTTTAGTAGCTGTACCTTAACATGCTGTACAAAACATTGGTGTTCAGATGCAATATAATAGTTAAATGTTCTTAAAAACTTTCAAGTTAAATGGATGTTACACACACATATCTAAAATCCTGAGTATTCTCAAATGTAATCAAGAACCCTCTTGGTATATTTAGTTTTTGTTAACAGCTGATTTGGATGTACATGTGCTGCAGTTTCTGCAACATGCTTCGGTCCTAGCAGTTGCTTTATAGAGGTACTGGCCCGACTGGTAAAGGAACATGGTGTACTGCAGCACTGATTTCCCAAGATCTGATGTTATCTAGTCACCATTCCTCACGCTAGGGTCTTGGATCTGATATCGGATCCAAGCCGACAGACACAGACCACAGCTTAGCTCAAGCTCCTCCCCTCCCATAATGCTCTGCTGCCCTCCACTCCCTCAGTTCTCGTTTGCCGCTTCAGTAAGACAGATGCAGATTGCTCAGCTCCTCATTTGGTGTGTGTATCTTGGGGATTATTTTTTGTTTTGGGGTTTTTCTGTCGTTCTAGAGTTGGTGATGGTAATCCTTCCCTTGATATCCCCTCCTGGTTGGTTTTTGACCTTTTCTTGGTGCTCTTTTCCCGGGTTTATTGCATTTCTTCTGTACTGTGTTGGCCTAGTTAGAGTAGTTTTAAGTAGTAGTATGTACTTGTTGAGTGTTTCGGGTGGTCTTGTTTGTTGTTTCTGATCTTTGGCTTGTCTTTGACTTCGATAAAGGTTTTTCCCCTAGGTTAGTTATGTTGGATAAACCATTGGGTTTTAAAAGGTGCTCCTCGTGTGGTCGGAAAATGCCTATTTTTGACTCACATGAGGAGTGTCTGTATTGTCTTTGCGGTGACCACCTCATGGTGGAATGCGGCATTTGTGCAGTCTTCAATCCTAGAGCCTTGGTCGACCATCATAACAAACTGCTTATTAAAGGTTTATTCAAAGGAGGCCCCTTAGTCACTGGTTTCCCGGCCAAGGCGGGCTCCTCAGGGGCTAGAAACAGGATTCCTGTGGAGGAGGCCCCATCCAAACGTGGCAGGCTGTTGGATCTTAAGTCTTTGGATCCGGCTCCAGCCAGGACAGTTTAGGATCCAAGATCTTCAGGTTCCAGAACATCCAGGGAATCTACTCCTGGATCCAAGGGTTTGGATCCAAAGCCTTCGGATCCGACTCCTTCAGTTCCCTCTCCCGGATCCAGGGTTTCAGACTCCAGACCTTTGGCTCTGAGGGTAGGAGCCGTGCACACGGATCTGACCCTTTCAGATCTGAGAGGTTTGAGGGTTGTTATTTCAGATCCTTTGTTGATTTCAGCTCTGATTAGGTCAGATCTGAGAGTCGTGCTGGAGCCAGTTGTAGTGGAGGATCTCCCCTTGGATCCTTGGTCATCAGCGCAGGCCCTGTCTTCTCCTAGTAGGTCTCACTTTGGGGAACACAAGAGAAGACCTTTAGGCTCCAGACATGGCTCTCCCAGCAGGTCCTCCATATCCCCCGATCTTCCAGGAGTGCCTTTCCTATGGATATGGACAGGATGATGCAGGCCTTTCTGAAAGCTCAGATGGAGTTGGGGCTTCTGGCTTCCCCAGCCCACAGGTCAGGAATCCAGTCTCCCACTTCCCATTTAACCGCTCTTCGTCTGACCAGTGGCTTGGATTCTCAGGTACTGTTGAGCAGAGCGGAAGCTAGGGGAGCTCCAGGGCCTTGTTTGGGTCCTTCCCTAGTGGGATTGGTGGTTGGTTCTGTTCCTGTCCCCCCAGGATAGACCATCTCTGCGGTCAGGGCTGTCAACCCGTCCATGGGGTTGGATTTGGGCCCAGGTATTTCAGACTGGTCTATTCCCCTGGGCACCTCGGCCTTCGATAGCTCCATTCCAGTGCAGTCCAGTGGAGTGGGAGGCCGGGGGGGGGGTCTACCTTCTCTTCTGCTAGAGTATTTTCAGCAGGAGAGGGGGATGGGACCTCCTCCAGTCCTTATGCTGTCTGGACAGTGAAAAGATCTTCCTCTGTGATCAGAGTTTCTCCCCCGCACATGGTCATCCTACCCAGCCTCAGTATCTGAGTGGTCCAGGTCATCCTGTTTCTGGTCAGCCTGTCCAACTTAGCCTCCGGGGGGGTGCCTCCCCCTCAGGGGGGTCCCCTCCTCTTCTGAGTCTTCCCCACAGCCTCCGGCAGAGGAGGTTCCCAGGAAGAGGACATATAAAGGAGACATCTTGACTCCCCTATGGAGTCCATAACCGAGGATATGGATGCTGACGAAGGGGATGGGTCCCCGAGGTCTCCGCCAGAGGACGTCTCCATTGGAGACGTACTTGAGATCCTCAAGGCCAAAGGTAGTTGGTCTGCCCAATCCCCATCCTTGGAGGAAACCATATTTCTGGAGGCGTTCGGTACAGGCCCATCTACCTCTTGGGTGCCCCCCCTGCTGTTCCTCTTATTGATCTCGTGGCCAGCAGGGTGTGGAAGGAGCCAGATACTGTGGAGCCAGTGCCAAAGAAAGCAGAGAAGTTTCTCAGTCCCCCAGCAGATAAAACCTTTTGGTCCAAAGCGGTTCCAGTTGATGTTATTGTGATGGCCGCTGCCACCAAAAAGGAATTAGCAGAGCAGAGTTCTTTGGTCCATCCTCCCAATTGTGAATCAAGAGCTCTGGACAGATTTGGAAAGCGGGTGTTTGCCTCAGCTGCCTTTAGCCTGCGAGCATTAAATTATCTTGCACATTTCACCCGTCTCCAGAGGGATTTGATAAAGGAACTGTCTACTTCCATGTCTGAGGAGGAATTCAAGGCAGTTTCTCCGAAGCTGTCAACCCTTCATTCAGTTGCTAATTCGTCCATGAGGCTAATCTCCAATGCTGCGGAGGGGTCCTCATGGGCGGCAGGCTCGGGCATCACCTTTAGGCGTCATGCCTGGCTGTGCCTGATCGGGCTTGCAGAGGCCTTCAAGACGTCATTTGTTAATGCCTTCTTTGATGGTTCCACTCTCTTTGGTCCCACTGTGAAAGAGACGTTAACCCACAGTGAACAGGAAGGGAAGACTTTGTTGGCTGTTGGGATCAGGTTTTCTGACCATCAGAGGTCCTTTTCTAAGACCAAGAAGCGGAGTAAGAAAATGTGGTTTCGGAAGGCACAGTCTTCCTTCCAGGATGTTCAGGAGGATTCCTCTACCAGGGGACAGGGAAGAGGTTTCAATGGTAGACGTCGTCCTAGGGGCAGGGGAGGCCTGCAAAATCAAGGTTCCAGGGAACCCTTCTCTGAGAAACCTTTGCAGCATCCCTGAGACGTTGCCCAACTGTCCTTCCCTGGAGGCAGATGTGGGTCAGTTATCTTTGCACCCTCTACCCTGGGCAAGTGTTATAAACGATCAGTGGGTGCTAGCAATTACATCCAGGGGCTATTGTATTCCCTTTTCGGAAGTTCCCCCAAAATCCAGAACCCTTCCAGATGTGCCACCCAGTCAGGAAGAGTTGGGCCCGACAGGAGGTTGCGAACCTTCATTACAAAAGAGCCACCCAAGAGGTCCCTGCAGGACAGAGAGGATTCGGAACTTATTCCCGCTTCTTTTTAGTTCCAAAGTGAACAGGGGACCTATGTCCTATTTTGGACCTCAGTCGCATGAACCTGTTCGTACAGAAGTCAAAGTTTCAGATTGTCACTGTGCAGTCGATTGTGCCCCTCTTGCACAGCAACGACTGGATATGCTCAGTGGACCTCCAGGATGTGTACTACCATATAAAAATGGCTAGACAGTCCAGGAGAAACGACATTCCAGGAGGTTTCTCCACTTTCACCTGGGAGCCAATCATTTTCGGTTCAGGGCCCTGCCCTTTGTTCTCACCTCAGCCCCCCGGGTGTTCACCAAATGCATGGCAGTGGTGGCAGCTCATCTCTGGCTGCATGTTTGGACGATTAGCTCCTGATGGCCCCCACAAGGCATCAACTATTGGACAACATTCACACCGTACTCTCCCTGTTTCATCAGTTGGGCATTACAGTGAACATGGCCAAATCCTCCTTGATTCCAACCCAATATCTGGAGTTCATAGGCACTCTGTTAGATACAACCTTGCAGATCACAGCCCTTCCTCTACACCGGGTGTCTCTTATTTGCACCCAGGTTCAGGTTCTGCTGGAGCAAACTTGCCCTCCGGCTTCACTCATTCTCAGAGCTTTAGGATCCATGGCAGCTGCCATTTATTTGGTACCAATGGCTCGGTACCATATGAGAGTTCTTCAGTGGACCTTTGCAGTTCAGTGGTCATTGTTTCTGCATCCCCTATCTTTTGCCACTCGGCTCACCTCAGTGTGTCGAAGGCATTTTTGTGGTGGATTTGTTCACTGGACCTTCTAGTGGGCAGGTCATTCGTGCCACCGATTCCTGCGGCGACAGTCACCTCAGATGCTTCCCTCCTAGGGTGGGAGGGACATTTCCAGGTACAGACAGTCCAAGGCATATGGTTGCCATCAGAGACCAAACTGCACGTCAGTGTTCTGGAGATGAGGGCAGTCCTTCTGTCGTTGCAAGCCTTTCAAGATTGCCTCATTCAGGGAATGATTGCAGTTCTATCAGACAACATGGCTGTTGTTTGATATATAAATAAGCAAGGGGGCACACGTTCTTATCTGCTGTTTCGTGAGGACATGAGCATCTGGGAATGGGCGATGGCCATGGGGCACTTTCTCTTTGCAATGCAAATCCCCGGAGCATCCAACGTGTTGGCAGACAAATTGAGCATGGCTGTCTTGACCTGTCACGAGTGGTCCCTGAATCCATTGGTGGCCCAACAGATCTTCCTTCAGTGGGGTTAACCAAGCTGTGATCTGTTTGCATCTCCTCTCAACCACAAGTGCAGCAACTTCTTTGCATTGATCTCCCCAGAGGGGGACTTCCCCAGGGACGCTCTCACCCAAGATTGGCCTCTGGGTCTCCTGTATGCCTTTCCTCCTTTGCCTTTAATTCCCAGAGTACTTCAGAAAGTCAGACGCCTCAAGAGTCAATTGATACTCATTGCCCCCTTCTGGCCTCAGCAGATGTGGTTCCCCCTTCTACGGTCTCACTTGAGGCATCCACCCTGGATCCCTGGATACTCGATCCAATTCTGGATCTTTTGTCTCATCCGTCTCTTCTCCCGCTCCCAAACTTCAGACCTTATGCCTGACAGAATGGTATGTCCAGTTCCAGTGATTTTGACAAAGTCCAGGCTAGGTTCACCGGTCAAGGATATTGTTCTTGCTTCCCACAGGTCTTCCACTTGGAAGGTTTATTCCAGTAAATGGAAGAGGCTTTAGATTTGGGCAAAGAATAAGAATCTGGACCCCTTCTCTGCCTCTGTTCGCAAGATGCTTCTCTTTTTGACCTGTCTCTTTAAGGAAGGGGCCAGTTTTTCCACAATCAAGGTTCAGTTGTCAGCAATTTCGAATTTTCACCTTGTTGATGACTGCGTTTTTAAAAGGTGTTTTTCTATTATGGCCTCCTGTGAAACATCCTTCTCCTCCATGGGATTTAACTTTGGTCCTGCAGGCATTGGCGAAACCACCTTTCGAACCGGTGGCTTCTTGCGATAGTAAAATTTCTTTCTTGGAAGGCTGCCCTTTTAGTGGCAGTAACTTCAGCGCAGAGACTTTCGGAGCTGCAAGCTCTTACTATCTAGCCGCACTACTTAGTTTTGCATAAGGACAGTGTGTCTCTGAAACCAGATTCATCCTTCATGCGTAAAGTGGCCTCAACAGCGAATCTCAATCAATGCATTCATCTTCCAGTATTTTTCCTAACTGTTCCAGTAAAGGGGAATACATCCTGCACACCTTAAACGTTCACTGTCTATCTGCATAGAACGCAAGAATTTATTCGTTCAGAGCAGCTATTTTTAGTCTTTTCTATGAATAGAAAGGGCAGAGGAATTTTGAAGGTCACGGTCTCCTGCTGGATTTCGCAATGTATCTCCTTCATTTATTCTTCAGAAGGTATTCCCTTGTCTGCACCAGTGAGGGCTCACTCCACCCGGGCGGTTTCTACCTCAACTGCCTTTGCAGATCGTCAGTCTTTAGATGACATTTGTGCAGCAGCAACATGGTCTTCCCCTCACACATTCATTTCCCACTATAAGTTGGATTTGGTTTCTAGAAGAAGGGCTTCTTTTGGCTCCATGGTTCTGCAGCATGTCCTTCCTTGAGACCTCCCAGTATTTAGGTAGCTGGGGACTATGACCCTAGCATGAGAAATGATGACTAGATAACATCAGATTTATATTTATGTGCTTACCATAACTTGGCATCTATGTTATCTGTAGTCACTGTCCCACCCTCCAGCACCCTTCTTGGAAGATTGGTTGGGTTATGGTGGTTCGGTTTTACCGTTAGTGCTTTGGTCTGACTTCTTTCCTTATGCAAACTCAATATGAGGGAGTGGAGTGCAGCAGAGCATTATGGGAGGGGAGGAGCTTGAGCTAAGCTGTGGTCTTTGTCTGCCAGTTCGGATCCAAGACCCTAACGTGATGAATGGTGACTACAGATAACACAGATGCCAAGTTACGGTAAATATATAACTATAATTCAGCTATCAATCCTGGCACTGAACTGATAGCTGAACCTGGGCTATCGGGTATCAGCCCATGCACTGGAGGGGGATGGTCTGAGAAGGGGGGAGAAGTGATGAAGCATTAGTCTGCTTACATCTCCCTGGATTTGGAAAGGGATGTGTCTTCCTGACAGTGAATTCACTGGTAGAGACTGTAGATGTGCTGGGATATGTGGCAAGAACAGCAGGTGTATAAATTATAGAGGTTTTTGAATGCCAGTGAGCATACATGTAAATGATAGCATACTCCTTTGTGCTGGACTGTTTTTCTGCCTGCTGGTTTTTCCCTGCTTTTATCCACAGGATCAGTCCAGTGGCTTCCCTTACAGCTCTCAGTTGACCCGTTTTTTTCTTCATCAGGGTGGGAGCACTGCAGCCCATTCATTCCTTAGTAGGGACAAGGGTTGGGTATTAGGGACTGGGCCAGTCTCCAGATCATGTATTACTATCCCCACCCACTCAGCAGCCTGTGACGTCTGATCTAGCTGCCCTGGGAGGTGCATGCACATGTCCATGCATGCACATTTTCCCAACCAAGTAGCACACTACTTGCAGAATAGACCCACCAAGTCATCAGCATGAATTCTTGCAAGTGTTGCTAATGCAGCGATTCAGTATGCCTCCCTCTTCCCCAAGATAGGCGAACCAGCACTGGCCACTCACTCTCATTCCGCCACCACCTGGCCCCTCCAACACCTGTGCTGCCGGTTGAACAATGGTCATCTGGAGTGCAGTCAGGGCTTTATCCCTCTATTCCATGAGGCCTGTTTTTCTCTCTGTCTCTCTCTCTCTCTCTAGCACATTCAATCTTAATTTGACGATAGTGGTAAATTAGAGAATCTCACCCACCCACACCTGATGTTTATCTCTAGTAGTCTTTCTAGTTTTGTTGGCCAAGTTAAAGCATGCCACTATATACCAGATTGTCTTCTGAATTGGTGCTATGAGTTAGTTTCCAAATGAATGGTGAGACAGTAGCTATATGGTTGTACATGAGGCTTTATTTATTTATTTACTTCTTTACATTTGATAACTGGGTAAGTGTCCGGCTGGGCTGGTAGCCCATTTTGAGCAGAGACCCGGGGAGAAAAGCTCCAAAACAAGAAGTATACAGTTTACATTTACATATAATAATATTACAATAAACTCAAGCTTCAAAGCAATTATCAAAATTTAGACAGTGGTAACACAATCAACTAGCAGTAAATTGGTATTACAAGAGTTCTGTAATTGTATGCATGTTGGATGGAGTTATGCACAAGTTACTTTAAAGTAAAATTAATTTAGAGTAAACATTTGTCTGATGGACTGAAACAGCAGGCATTTTTTAGTGGTGGACCCTGTTTCTGAGGCAGCAGTATTAAGTAGGAGGTTAGTTGTGGTTGGAGCAGGGACAAAGCCAGTGTTTGGACAGATATGCTTTGACCTGAAGCATAGCTGCCACAGTTTATGGTCTTGATTTTTTTTCGTGATACATTTCTCTGTGTGGTCCCCAAGGACATTGGCCACATACACGCAATCTGGTTTTTGCATCACTGTTGTGTGTGTGTGTGTGTGTGTGTGTGTGTGTGTGTGTGTGTGTGTGTGTGTGTGTGTGTGTGTGTGTGTGTGTGTGTGTGTGTGTGCGCGCGCGCGCGTCTATTAGTCTTACATTTTTTAATTGATAGTTCATATAGGGCAGGAGTCCTCTTGGAAGGGAAGTTGTACAAAGAATCCAGGAAACAGAATCAAACTGAACAGGTAAAAGCTAGTTCAGTAACAAATTCAAAAGCAGCAAGTAAAACAAAAGAACCAGCTAACACAGCACTGTATAAAACACTTGTTTAATCTAAAAAAAACAGTAAAAAGTATATAACAGATGAGCACTTTCACACCAAATGTGCTTCATCAGATCTAATGAAGCACATTTGGTGTGAAAGTGCTCATCTGTTATATACTTTTTACTGTTTTTATTTTTTAGATTAAACAAGTGTTTTATACAGTGCTGTGTTAGCTGGTTCTTTTGTTTTAAGTTCTACAAAGAATACTTAATGTTAAATCCTATTCATCATCTCATCTGTCCACTCTAGCTTGTAGAGCCTCATGTTGTTTGATGGCTTCAACTCAGCAAAACTAGTGCACCTTTAAATTTTCCTAATCCGTACTGCACCTGATTGTGAAGCTTCCTCAGATCTTATTTGCAGTTTCAGGGTTTAGATATGGTTGAGAGTCTGTGCTAAGGATAGATCATTCCATGCTAAATTTAGTCCACCTATTTGAGTCAGTCACCAGAGCTGTGGATGAAGGCAAGGTTGTTCATACGGCCTACCTTGATCTGGCCAAGGCCTTTGATATCATTCCCCATTCAGGAATCATAGAAAAACTTACTAAGCTAGGCATCAACCCCTATATCAATAGGTGGGTTGCAAACTGGCTCACAGATAGAACCCACAGTGTGAAAGTAGCTGACCAAGTCAGACTGCCGACTAGTCACAAGTGGAGTCCCACAGGGTTCGGTCCTGGGTCCTCTCCTGTTTGGTATCTACTTCTCTGAAGTCCAGGCCAACACGAAAGGACTCTGGCTGACAAAGTTCACAGACTATTGCAAGTTGGGAGCTGTTATTACCTCCCCAAGTGATGTTGACATCCTACAGAATGGCCTTACTGAGACCAACGACTGGTGTTAGAACCATGGCCTTAAGCTCAGTGCCAAAAAATGTGTCGTCATCCCCTTTGGGAAAATCCCAGTTCCCATGAATTACCACATCGATGGTAGTCCACTGAACACAGAAAACATTATAAGCTTAAATGTAAACCCATATGTCACAAGATGGGTTGCAAACTGGCTTAAGGACAGAACCCACAGGGTTAGAGTTGCTGGCGCTATGTCAGACTCCAAGCCGGTCACAAGTGGTGTCCCTCAGGGCTCGGTCCTTGGCCCCCTATTGTTCGGCATCTACTTCTCAGAAGTACAGGCCAACATGGGAGGACTTTGGCTGACAAAGTTTGCAGACGACTGCAAACTGGGCGCCATAGTGGAAAGTGCATCGGACACGGATATCCTTCAGAAGGGACTCACGGAAACAGATAGCTGGTGCCAGAGCCATGGCCTGAAGTTAAACGCCAAAAAATGTATAGTCATACCCTTCGGGAAAAACAAGGTAACCCCAAGCTACCATATAGGTGGCAATAAACTAAGCACAGAAGAGGTCATCAGGGACCTGGGGACCCAGGTTGACAGTGGCCTTTCTTTTGACACTCACGTTGCTAAAGTGGTTAGAATGACCTTCTACATTGCTCACCTGATCATGAAGGGATTCACATCCAGATCTAGTGAGGTCATTGTTCCCCTGTACTCTTCACTTATCAGACCAATGATCGAGTACTATGCCCCATTCGGGATGTATCTCACCCGACATCTGCAGCAATTGGAGGGACCCCAAAAGTTCCTCACCAAAAGGATAAAGGGACTCCAAAATCTGTCATATGCTGCCAGATTGAAGAAACTCCAGCTCTATTCAGTCGCATACCGTCTGCTCAGAGGTGACATGTGCCTGACATACAAGGCCATGTCCAACCCGGAATTAATGGACATGCTCCACCTCAAAAAATCCAAATCCACCAAAACCACTAGAGCAAGCGACTTAAACCTTAGCACAGACATAAATAGGACGTGCTGGAGGGATAGATTTATCACTCAGAGACTCCCTATGCTGTGGAATAAAATCCCGGTCCATGTGAGGCAGAGCACCTCGCTGGCTCTGTTCAAGAGAAATCTTGACCTGTGGATGGGAGATCGTAGGTTTACCCCGGGAATCATCTCTGTGTCACTACTGGACAGAGGCACAACAAACTAATGGGCACAGTATTTTTTCATATAAGGGGTGGCGTAAGCCACAAAAATTTGGGCTAGGCTTATAAATGCCTTAGGGCAGATAGCCTAGTGTATAAACCTATGAACCTAAGAGATCTGGGTACACAGGTTGACAGCAGCCTCTCTTCTGATCACCACATTGCCATTGTGGTTAGAAAGTCATCCTATGTGGCACATCTCATTACTAAGCGTTTTGCATCCAGGAAGAATGAGGTCATTGTCTCCCCCAACTCTTCCCTCATTAGGCCAATCATCGAGTACAATGCCCCATTTGCCATGTACCTCACTAGACACCTGCAACAACTGGAGAAGCTGCAAAAGTACCTCACAAAGAGGATCCTAGGCCTTAAACACTTGTCCTATATGGACAGACTCATAAAACTCCAAATATTCTCTGTCTCGTATCGCCTACTTTAGAGGCGATCTCTGCTTGATTTACAAAGCCATGTCTGACCCAGCTCTGTTAGAAATGCTACATCTAAAGAAATCCCAATCCCTCTGCACCACACACTAAAGAGACTTCAACCTCATTACCACAATGAACAGAATGTACTGGAGGGACAGGTTCATAACCCAGAGACTGCCCGTGCTATGGAATAGACTTCCCATACATGTCAAGCAGAGCAACTTGCTGACCCTCTTCAAAAGAAATCTTGATGAGTGGATGGGAAATAGAAAATTCACCCCTGGGATAACTCCAGTGGCTCTACTCGACAGAGGTACTGGGAACTAAGGTCTGGTGGAACGATGCCAGGGTAATCCTATGACTAGGCTTGTAAAGGCCCCAGGGCCATTAGCCTAGTACACACCTTTGAACCTATTGTAAAAACTGTGTTGACAAAGCCAAAAAATTGTTTCCAGGTGTCAGATATGAACCTTGGAGTCCTGGATGGTTTGCTTGCCTTATGAGCTTTGTTTTCAGGGGGCATTGGGTCTAATCTTACGAGTGATGTTTGGTGCTGCTTTTAAGGTGTGCTTTACAGATTGTTGAGGATAATGATTGCCGTTTGCAGGCCTAGGAGGTCTTTGAGGGGCTTTGTATTAGAACACTACCCCACCAGATGTGCAGTAGCAAGGACCGCCCAAACCCCGCCCAGCACCCTGAGCATACTGTATGTAAAGTTCACAATTATAATATTGTAAAAGTAATGCAGTGAGGAAACTACTGTCAAGCCTGAATGCAACACATAACGAATGGATGTAAGCAACTGTAGTTGTTGGAAGAGAACTGCAGTTTTTAGCCTATTTTTGTAGCGCAGCATGTGCTGGTACTGCACAGTACTTAACAGCAAGGTCGATGCCCTGCAATAAGTCCGTACATACATACATGCCTCAGTAAGTCAATAAATACAAAGTAGACAGCACAAATTTAACTTTAAGCGTAGTTTATCATTTTCCTCAAAATACTGTGATCTCGGAGTTGGTATATTTAAGCAGTGGGGGTTGGGGGGCGCAGGGGCTTGCCTCCCTGCAAAAGTGATTACTATACTGTACTGTGCTACAGAAAGTGATTTTATTAAAATAAAAAAAAAAAAAGAATGACACTGTACGACCACCCAATGAATATTCACGATGACACTGACAAATCGACATGGCTTATCAGTCAAACATGCGACGTCACACCCCCTTGCCATGTCCGTCACTTTCACTACACCCATTTCTATGCAGAAATGCTGGTAGGGTAGTGTTCTAATACAAAGCCCTTTGAGGTTTGGGAAAATTGTTTTTTGGTGTGTGTGTGTGTGTGTGTGTGTGTGTGTGTGTGTGTGTGTGTGTGTGTGTGTGTGTGTGTGTGTGCTCTTCTTGACAACCTGGCAGTGTAAACCTTGGCTGTAGATGATTGTCACTGTTGAAGTGATACCCTGACCGCATGTGCAGACTGAGAAAAAGGTGTTAGTAGCTCCAGCTTTTGATGGATATAGGGCAGATATTTTTAAACTATGCAGATAGAAAATTTCAAACATTTTAATAATGATTCTCCATTGTATTCAAATTAAGCAATTTTAGATTTTATATAAATCAAATTAAAAACTATATTGATTCCAAAACATAGTACTATTCATTTGGACTCGGAGATCTACAGGCCTATAGCTTTGCTATATGTATGTATAAAAATATGTGCTACTATTTAGGCTTTTATAGTTAGATCTAGTTCGTTATATGTACCTTCGGCCTGGATTTGCATCTGGAATGCAAACCCAGAACCAAACTAAAACTATAAATTCTCTTTGTGTAATGTTACTCAGTCATGAAACTGTTTTTGCTTTCTCTGTAGATTCAGCCAAAACAGTTGATTATATATACTTTCAGGTTCTGTTTACAGTACTTGAAGAAATTTGCTTCCTGTCAAGTGTGGTAACTTGCTGTTTGCATATCCTTCTAATTCTTTTCAGTAAATGGATTGAATTCTGATAACATTGTGATTAAAACAAGTAACAGATAAAGCTTCATTTTCGCCTTTCACCATATTTGTTTAGTTTATGCAAGAAGGTTTTTATTTATTTTCCTAATGCAAAATGATTTGGTTCATTTTCCAAATGATATAATTTCTGCTAGACCATTGGCATAAAGGCAGTGCATCTATCTATGCTGCTAGTGGCCTGAGGTAGGAAATGGGCTTGGGCTGCTAGTAGAACCAACCAGGAAGTTGCTATGATGGGGCTGATGGCCAGCTCTTCTGTCCAATGAGAAATGTTTAGGGAGAATTGCTGTGTGTGCGAATTCTAGTGGGCTATGTAAGCTTTACAGTTTAGGGGGGATGGACATGCTGGCATCATTGCATGTCAGTCCTCCATCATGGGGATTGTGACCAACTGCTGTCATAGAGTGACTCATGGTCTGTGGTTTCCCATAGGGTTCTCTTTACACAGCTCTAGGAAGTTTGTCAAAGGGCCAGCTCTGATGAAGACAAGTGTTGGATGACTTGTTAAGGAGCTGTAATCAGGGCGGTGGATGAGTGGTGGGTGCTCTACATATACATACTGGCATCCGCACGTGCACACACACTTTTTCAGAGTTAAAATCAGCATTCGTAGAATAAGATATTTACTTACATTGCCCATGTAATAATATCCAGTTGTTATGAATGCAGTGAACACATTTTTATCAGTTTCTTATAAGTGAAACAAATTATTTTTCTTTCTTTTTTGTAATGCTTGTGCAGTTGTAGACTCTGGTGACTTAAAGGGCTTTAGGCCATTCACATTACAAGTATGGATGATGACTTTAACAGGTGCTATGAACAGATAAAACCTCAGTCACTTAAAAGTGGCAAAGGGACAGAAGTTTTTCCATTGTTGACCACTTGAGGTTGTGTACAAAAGCAGAGCTGTTTATTTTTCTTCTGAATAACTTGGTTTGTTACAGTCCCCCCCCCCCCCCCAAGACATTCAGCAATGACCAAGAGGTAATATATGTATCAATGTTTCTAAAGGTGAAATGAAGAAAAAAACAAACAATATCTAATTCTGGCAAGTTCTCATTGATCCAGACCTCCATGGTTCTTGCTTCTAATCCATATTTTTTGTGGCTCCTATATCCCTTCTTCTGTTCAGCAGTGTTTTGTCACATCAATAGGGCCAAACAGCTCATTTGTACCTTGCATAAGCTTAATAGCTTGAAGGATTTCATATTTATTCCTTATAGTCCCAGATTTCTCAACAAAGGAGCTGTTTATTGAGAAATCTAACAGTCCAAACATGAGGAAATCATATCTTTCTGAGTGCTTTTTCTCACAAATGTGAAGATGAGCTCATACCAAGCATTTTGTTTGATTTCTTAGGTTCTGGACTGTTTGACTACCTTATTTAATAGTGGGATAGCCTATTCTTCCATTAAGGTACATTTATCTGCCATTTCTTCCTCTGTTTTTCCAGTTACAGCTTCTCAGTTTGATGTAAAACAATGCATTTATTTATTTTATTTATTTGTTTAACATTTGTTGACTGGGAAAGTCCGACTAGGACAGAGCCTATTTTCAGCAGAGGCCCAGGGAGAAATGCTCCAGACACATGTCTTTGGATTGTGGGAGGAAACTCACGAGAACGCAGGGAGAGCATGCAGTCTCCACACAGAAGGCACCCCAGCCAAGAATCGAACTGGAGAACCTCTTGCTGTTAGGCGACAATGTTAACCGCTGCACCACTGCGCCACCCTGCTATCATATATGGAGGTGATCTTTCTACTCAGGCTCAAGTGATACCAAATGGCTTCTGCCTAGGATTCAGTTTTGTTATTTAGAATTACTTCATTCTTCTGTGACTGGTAGTGCATCGGTTTTTAGTTATCATTGCATTGAAATGTTTTTCCTTGCTGTAGTCACCTTAGTCAGAAGGGTTTCAGAACTACAAGCCATAATGTGTTTTCTGTTAGAGGCCAGATCCTTCCTCTATATATCTTAAGTGGTCACCAGGTTCTCTCTATATCAGACTATGCAGTCAGTATTTTTCTAAACAAACAAGTAAAATAGAAGGATATTATACATACTATGGATGTATGTAGACAGATATGGTATTACCATTCAGTGGCTCTATCCTGCTATTAATGTGATTAATTTTTTGCTTCAGTTTTGAAAGTGAAGCAAGATGTACCCTTAAACAGATTCTTTCCAAAAATAGCTAACTAATTGCATCACAATTCTATGAAAAATACATCAAGATTTTGATAGGGGGCTTGTAGTTTAGACCACCAGGTTGGCAGCTATCATTCAGTCTATTTTGAAAGATTCTACCCAGAGTATTTTTGAGGGTACTACTTGGGCATCCATGCACACATTTTCAGAAAGGCCAATCTAGATGTCCAGTCTAGACATAGAGCAGGATTTGGTTTGTCTGTTCTGCAGAGCATATTAGAGACCAGTCATACATTGGTGGGAGCCAAGTGTTCATCCTCTTGGCACTGTTTCATTCATATAAATTAAATTATTGCAACAGTAGTTTTTATAATAAAATAATTAAATTTTGTGAGAACACTCACCATAATAGATATTTGAATAGTAAGGTACTCTTTGGCTGGATCGGCTCTTATTTTTCATCCCCCTGCTCGGGTCTGGTGGTCATTATCTCTGTGACAGTTACAGAATTTATAGGTCAGAGTGTTTCATTAAATTTGAGTGCATTATTGGTGATATATTGTTACACTTGAGTTGAATAATATGGGCCAGCAAGGATGAGCCCTGTATTAAACCTTCCGTTGGGGAATTGCAGGTTCAGGAAAGGACTCTGGAGAACCTAATTGCTGAAAGGTAACATGTATGTATAAATCACCAGCTGCAAACCAGAATATATGTGTTGCTTGCATTTGTACAAACTACCATAAAACAAAGAGATATTCAGCCAGAGCGTATGAAATATCAGCCATCTACTTTAAAGGAGTCAAGAAACAAGTCTTTTGTAAAGGTAACATTTGATCTTTGCTCATGTTACATAAAACACCATAAACTGGACAAGACGTTTAGGAGGACTTAATCTGACATTGTTTTTTTTTTTTTTTTTAACTAAGGCAGTTTCTATAAGTTCACCACTCAAACTTTTTTAATTCTAGGACATGCTGCTTTTGATTAAGCGTATATGTTAGTACCTGCTGCAGGAGTTTTCCTCAAATTAAGATAATCCATCTGTGTGAGGTACTCATCATAACAGTAAGCCTTTGAGAGGCTTTCTTGCAGATGGTATAATCATCTGTTATCATAATTTTAATCTTTAACTTGCCTCCCCTTTGTATGTTCTGCTTCATATACAGGTTACAATTCTGTTAACATTTATGTATGTGTATAAATATGGGTTTACTGACTTTTGTCGACAGACCCACATGTCGATATCCATAACACTGACAGACTATAACCTCGGAGCATTGAAAAATTAAAAGTAAAATAAAGCATTATTTGCATGGGGCAAGACCCCCTGCTAATTATATATACTACAGTATTTTCCCAACCCTGAGAATTCTGCAGTCTTGCAAACCTGTCGACCATTTGTGTAGTCAACCAAATTTTGTCTACTAAACAGATGTCGACCATATGTCATTCAACTGAATTCAGTTCACACATGCACATACTCAAACACACACACACACACACACATATATATATATATATATATATATATATATATATATATATATATATATACACACCCACACACACACGCATACACACAATTATATAAAACCACATACACATGCATAAACACACACACACACACACACACACACACACACACACACACACACACACACACACACACACACACACACACTCTCTTATACAAACCTACAAATGTTTATGTCCCAGGTCTTCTTTTTGCTCTTGAAATGTAATATCTCTTAGGATAGGTGAGATCAGGAGCACCAGTGTTATAAAGGTAGTGAATTATTATGGGGAAGATACATTTTTTGTTTTTAAGTACTCAGTAGTCTTTCCCATGTATAAAGAGAAGGGAGACAAAGTAGTGCAGCATATTATAAAACAATAAACCTCATTAGCTGTTTGGATAAAAAAATAAGGCTGCGGTGGTGCAGCGGTTAGCGTTCTCGCCTCATAGCAAGAGGTTCTCCCGTTCGATTCTCGGCTGGAGCGCCTTCTGTGTGGAGTCTGCATGTCTTCCCCGCGGTTGAGTGACGTTAAAGATATGCAGGTAGGTGTGAGCGTGAATGGGTGTGCCTTCTTTGAAGATTGGGCATCAGGCTGGCAACTCGGCACTGTAAAAATCCACTGCCAATCATTAACGGACCGGAGTTCCGCTGTGGCGACCCCTAACCGGGAAAAGCCGAAAGACATTACATTACTTTTACTAGCTGTTTGGATAAAATGTTTAAAAGATATTTAGATGGTATTCTGAAGAAAAACTTGCTCACTGTGGTGGTCTGTGATGCTAAGTTGTCTTGCAGCTACCTCAGGGTATTAAGGTTATGAATTGTTAATGGACTGCTTCCTGTGTTCTATTGTTTGATTCCCATCCCCTTTATTTGCCTACTGTGTAGCTCTGAACAACTCACTTAACCAGACAGTGCTTTGGGTGAGTTGGGAAATTGTTCTATGCTCCTCAATAGTTTCATAAACAGCATGCCTAGTAACTACGTGTGAACATATAGTTATAATGCATACTGTCATATCTCTCAATATCCAGATTTTTGCCTCATATTTTTGGTCTGTCCTTCATAAGATCTGTATTTTTCTGTCAAATCAGTAAGGACTGACGTCACTAAATAATGACATTGTATTTGAGTTTCAGGCTTCATATCCTTCGGAAAATGCATACTAACACTAATGTTATTTTAGGAACTTTCTAAGTTTATAAGAACATTATTTAAAATCTGTCCCTCTTTTGAGCCTTTATCCCCCCCCCCCCACACACAAACACACACACACACACTATTTTAGTCTTTGTCCAGATTTCTTGCACTAAGAGGTGTGTCTGCTTTGATATCCCCATCAACTATATTGGCTGTTTACATATTCACTGGTGACCTTACAGAAAACATGGATCTAGGTTTACAGTCCAGAACTGTATAGTTTGATTTCAAGGAGACCTTTAATAGAGTTATGTTTAGGATAAATCCTTGCCTCTGTATTAGACAAGAAATGTATTTAGCATCGGAGGATGTTAAGTTCAAATAAAAAATGATTTAGGCACAATGCATAAATTAAAGAAAGGCAATGTGTTCTGCAAGGTTTGATTCTGGGCCATCAGATATTTTATTTTATTTTTTTACTTGATGGACTTAACCATTCCCAGAAGCACTGAGTCATTAGGCAGTAAAATATGCTTTTGATAAAAGTTGTCAGGGATAATTCAGCATTTATAAAATGCTGAAAGAAGTTTAATACAAATATTGCAGGTTGAAAACAAAAGAAATTCAAGTAATGTGAGAAAAATGCAATTAATTTTGGTGAAGTTAGACATCCATTTTATGACTCTTTTTAGAAAATGATGTAATTTTGTTTACAAAACATATTTGTGTTATAGATAATACATTACACTTTTGAGCATGTATTGATTTATGTTTGTCAACTGACACATTAGTCTAGATGATTGTTTTCAGTTTGTTCACATCCAGACTTGCATCACAATAGCCATGCAACAAAATCTCTTAAATGCCAGCCAGTGCACAGATTCTTAGAGCAGGTGTGTGGTGGAAAGGGATGAAGCCAGAAGACTACCCTGATGACTGGAGTTTGAGTAGCAGCGTGGTCACTGGAAGAGCCAAGTGAGAGAGGATATGTCTGAAAAGCTGATACCTGCTCACCTGTTCGGGGGTGTGTGTATGGTGGCTCTAGATGGTTAATTACTATCAAGTACATGGAGTGTTTGAAGGCACTGAAGTGGTCTGGACAAGGAATTTTGGATTGTCACTTCCAAGGCCATGATAGTAACACTGATTAACATATGGGTGGTAGCATGCACACACATAGAGAAAGCATATGATGCATTAAAGTGATGTGGCCACTCACGTCATCCACACAGCAGTGGAATTAGAGCAAAATAGAAATGCCTTTGTTGCTGAAATGGTAGCAAGGGCACAGACCACCTCCATGGCTGCCCAGATTTCAGTCCTTATGGTTAGCTTTCACTCTAGTACTGAGGACCCCCCAGTAGTCTGGGAGCAAATGGGGCCAAGACTAGTTCCCTCCAGTAGCATGGGAATAAATGGTACCCATGGAGAGAGGTTTGGTGGTTGTGAAGGCAGGCAAAAAAAATCTTTAAAATAATTTCTAAATGGCATATACTCAAGCTTCTCATGTTTGTCTTTTAATGAGAAATCAACGTGCATACAACAGGGGGCAAGTTCCTCTGCATCCCCCTGCCCTCTTATGTTATTATTGTCCGTCCAAGGCTGATGGACCTCAGAGGAACAGCTGCTCTTTTTCTGATATGCACCAGCATTAGATCACCCTCCCAAGCACTATGATCTTGCTGCAGCGATTAGCAGCATAACGTGAACAACTAACATCTTAAGCTGTAAGTTGTGACTCAAGCTCAGGTAATCCAAATATGTCACTTTTTAAGCCATTTTCAGCAGAATGTTAACCAAATTGGAATATGTAACTTCATTTTGATGTCCATATCAGCAGATAAAATAAAAAGACTGGAAAGGGTTGAATGAAATTTTACTGAGGAAAAAGTCTGTTGGACAACTTTCCTATACTGAAGGACTGGAATGAAAACTGTTTAATAGAGCCAAGGTGATTTGCATCTATGTTTGACTCCAAACAATACAATTATGAGGCAGAATCATATCAGACTTCAATCAATGTCATTCATATAAAACAAGACATTTGTTTAGTCGTATATGTGTATGTATGTGTGTATATTTCCCCACCTTGACAATGAACATTGATAATGTGTGTGGTGGAGACATGTTTGTGAGATAATTTCATATTAGCATTCTACTTGTAACATTAAGCAGTTATCACTGCCCTGCTTATGTCATCAGTAACAAAAAATTCACAACATTAATTTTAGGAAATAAAAAAAGAAACTACATACACAATGCAGATATACTACCTTGTTCCCCACAAAAAGGTCTATCCATCTAAAGCAAACCCCTAAGAACAATATTTAGTGACATTTTAAACAAAATTAAACAATGGAAAATAAAACTTGGGTTGCTGCTAGCCAGTCAGAAAATGACTTTAATATATTGTAAATATGTATACTATGATTGATTGTCACTTAGTTTAGTTAGATTAAAGTAAGAGAGCCTAGCACAACCCACATTGCTGTACATTAATAATAATCAGCACAGTGATGTACAATTAAAACTTGCTGTAGAACTAATGTAGAAACCTCCCGATTCATAAAAACCTACAGAAACTACATAGAGAGCTATTTGATCGCAGTTACAGTAGCCCATTGAAATCCATAGGAAACAGCAATTCAGACTTAAAAATGGAGTATGTGAGGCCTTGTCTGAGTAGCAAAGAACTTTGTAGAGATGTCGGTGAGTGTTGATGACTTGAGTTTATGAAGATCTGAATGGTTTCTGTAATGCTGTACATATGCATAAAATGCATTTCAATACATGATATAATGGTGTTAAAATGTAATTTTGGTTAGCCAGATTTCTACTGTTGTTAATGCTGCAGCCCAACTTACTACTAGGAGGTGATATCCACCCCAACCCTGGCCCAACATACAACACCCAACCCCAACCTCCATTTAAGCATAAACCCACTGATTTACTCATTCTAAACCTAAACATTCGCAGTATCATAAATAAAATAGAACAGTTACATGGAATTATCTCTGTATACAGCCCATACATTATAGTGATTACAGAAACATGGCCTAAACCCCACATTAAAGATAACTCTATAACTCCACCTGGCTTCAACATATTAAGAGTTGATAGACCTCACAGAAAAGGTGGTGGCATTGCCCTTCTTTACAAATCCAAATTAAAAATCCAGCTCCTTCAAAAAGAAACCCCAGATTTCAACACTGCCGAGACCCTATTCACCAAAATCCTACTAAACCAACACAAACAACTAAACCTACTCAGCATTTATATACCACCAGGAGACAACCTTAAGACACTAGAATCTATACTCCACTGGGCTTCCTACTCCCTGTCCCAAGAAACTTTACTCCTAGGTGATGTCAACATAGACTGGAACACTATACACTCACCCATAGCCGCCAACCACATAAACCTATATAATTTCATACAACTCATACACTCACCCACAAGAATTGACAAAACCACCAAACGAGAATCCACCTTAGACTGGATCCTGGCTAGCCAGCCCAATACTGCCCCACCTATCTGGAATACTACCCGACTCCCTCAGTGACCATAACCCAACCTTTCTCCTTCGGCACAAAATAAAATCTACTAACACCCCCGCTCTCTTACAAATCCATTCCCAAAAAAACTTCTCCCCAGAACAATTCTTAGAAGCCCTAAAATCCTGTGACTGGGCTCCCATAAAAACCCTTCCCCTGGATAATGCAGTAAAATACTTTAATGCCAAATTCCTAGAGATTTTAAACCAACTAGCCCCACTAAAAACTATAAGATTGCGAAGTAACCCTGTCCCCTGGTTAAACAAAGCCACAAAAATCTTACTCAAGTCTAGAGACAAAGCTTGGATAACTTGGCAAAAATACAAAACTCCCGTAACTAGGCAAAGCTTTGCTGAGCTCAGAAATAAAGCAAAAAAGCAGGTTAGGTTGGACAAGAAACACTACTATATTTCCCTACAAAGTAAACATAACAACAACCCACAGAAATTCTTGGCTGCAGTGAACAACATCCTCCAGCCTGGTAAAGCTACCACACCACCCCCAGATATCACAGGTACTGATCCACACATAGCCTCTAGTTTTAATATACTTTACCTCTTCAATACTGAACCTGGTAAGTGCAATATCACCCATGACCCAACATCAACCCTTAAACTACCAGACTAACTCCACCCCCTTCACTTTTAACCCAGTTCCTACTACAACCATTCAAAATCTCTTAGCTAAACTCAAACCTACCATCCTAGCTGCTGACAGTCTCCCAGCTCAATATCTCCAAATTCCATCCAAGGCCATCACTTACCCCGTCCCCCTACTCATTAACATATCTATCTCCTTACATTCCATTCCTTCATTATGGAAAACCTCATATATCATCCCTCTCCACAAGGGAGGTCCATCTACTGACCTCTCCAACTACCGTCCCATTGCTATCCTATCACCCCAACAAAAAATTCTAGAAAAATGTATCCACCACCAAATCCTTACCCATCTGTTAACTAACGACCTTCTAAGTAAAACACAACATGGATTCAGACCTTCCCATAGCACCAACACTGCTCTAATTAACTTCTCCAGTACCATAAACGTACATAGGAACCAAGGGAAGCTGGTCTCTGCCACCTTCTTAGACTTATCCAAGGCATTTCATACAGTTTGCCATAGCAAACTCTTCACCTGCCTAGCAGAACTCAACCTCGATGACTCCACCCTAAAATGGTTTTACAATTACCTAAACAACTGGTCACAATCTGTCAAATGGGGCAACTCCCTATCCCCCCACTCCCTGTCACATGTGGTGTCCCACAAGGTTCAATCCTTGGTCCCCTTCTCTTCAACATATTTACAAATAATCTCCACCTAGCTACCACTAAAGCCAACATCGTCCAGTATGCAGATGACACTTCTCTAATCTGCTCAGCACCAAACATCCAATTACTGCAAAGTAAAGCCCAGGAATCCTTCACTGAGTTAGAGAACTGGCTAAATAACTACCAACTAATACTAAACCCTAAAAAAACACAGCTAATACTATTCCACCCAATCAATCACTCCTCCACCATCTTTACCATCATGTCAACCAATGGCACCCTCATCACCCCAGTAACTGAGGCCAAACTCTTAGGCATCACTATTGATCAACAACTTAAATTCAGCAAGCACGTATCCCAAACTATCTCTAAAGTCCATAAAAAACTTGGTTGCCTATATCGTTGCATACTATTCCTAACCCCCGAAACTAGAACAACTATAGCCAGAACTCATCTCTTATCAACACTACTATACGCCTCTTCAGTCCTCACCAACATTAACAAAACTAATCTGAACAAACTCTCCACATACTACAATAAAATAGCTAGGTTCGCTGCCAATAATAGATCACATTCCCACCACTGCCAATCCCTAATTAAACTGCACTGGTTAGAATTTCCAAACCTCCTACGCTACCACCAACTGATCATAGCCCATTAAATTCTTTTTCATCCGGGGAAGAGTCCTGCCCTAGCTGACATACTAAACTTTCACAACCCCAAAAGGGAACTACGTTCATGTAACAAAAACCTGATTGAAATCAACACATGCAGTAACAGCGCTGGGGAGGCCCTATTCTCTTTTGATGTTGCTAAAGTATGGAACACCCTCCCACCTGAACTCAGGCTACAAAGTCACACAAGCACCTTCAAGGGCCTTCTTAATTCACACCTCTATGCTAACCCTCTCTGCAACTGCAAAGAACCCCTTGAAGACTCACTACTCCATATAAGTGACCCGCTGTATGCCTCCATTGCATACACTATATTCTCACCTGATATACTCACCTGATATGTACTTTTTTTTGTAAATATTGCAACTAGGGGTTCTACTCCTGAATATCCTTTTTTTGAGTATCTTGTTTTACAAAATTGTTCTTGTAATTCTTTGTTTCTCTACCTTGTATACCAGTTTTTTATTGTTATCTAAACCATGTATGTACTCTGTTAACTTCCTTGGAGCTTTTCTCCCCAGGACTCCACTGAAAACGGACACTTTGTTTCCAGTTGGATTTATCCAGGTAAAATAATGTTAAAATAAATAAATAATAAATAGTAATAGAAAAATTACCTTACATTTGAAGTATGTTATGTTTAAGGTCTCTGACTTGAATTTGTCAGTGATCAATTCCCTGATTAATGTTCCCCATAGGAAGCCACTGGTAATGTGTTTTTGCTTGTGTGCTATCAATGATTTATTTTCTTTGAACTTTTTTGTTTTCTTTATGCTTGTGCAACCTTGAAATTAGTATGTATATATTGTAGCATTTAATAACATTGATGATAATAAACCAGCTGCTGAAATAGCTTCCTCAGAAGGTATAATACAGAAGATTGAGTGGATCACAAATTATAACCTGCTTATTATGTGTTCTCAACATGGATGCCAAGATTAAGCTAAGGAGCATTTCTTGGCATCTATGTTTCGAACATGTATTAAGCAGTTTATGATCAGAGACCCAATCATTATTCTTAGTAGTACATGTAACTTTTTCTGCTCCATGTACTACTTATAAGGAAAAAAAATGCTGGCTTTGAAGCTGTAACGCACTTACTGAGCACTGTCAGAAAAGCAATAACACACTCCCTTATGTTACTCAAAGTCATGAGGGACACATTACCTGCACAGATAGCAGACAGAAACAAATCAGATTTCTTTTTATTCTGTCAGGTTTGTTTTCTGGTAAATAGTGGCAGATTTAACTGCCTAATAAAATACCCGATCTGAACGATTGAAGCAGATATGAAGCATCTCTTGCACTATAGAAACGCTTACCTGAGTTGTCTGTTTCCTGATATTGGAGTGCAATCACTGTGCTTCATGCATTACAGGTTTATT
>NC_056733.1:352196009-352208509 GCF_019279795.1 Protopterus annectens | reverse complement strand
ACAATATAGCATCAGAGTGCGTACAACAGTAGCAAGTGCCTGTCCTAACTTCCCCAAGCCCATAAACTTCTACGGAAGCCAACCACCTTACCCCATGGGCAATACATCCTACTGTTTGCCCACACTTGGTTGCATGTAATGGCAGTCTGCAGCACTGTCAACTAGTGAAACTGGATTCAGCATAGCTGCTACCGTTGTACACTACTGTATTAGATAAAATTTAAGATGCACTGGCCCTATGTTTAGGTTCAAATAGTTTGTGGCATTACCTTGGTGCCCAACTGTGGCCATCTGTTTGAGTACTCTGCTCTATTGTATTTCCTGTCTCATTTCTTAACTAGTTGGTCAGTTGTACTTCCAAGCCTGCTATATTTAAAAACGTCCTTTGCTACACACTAATGCATTACTTCAAATTTTTTTGCATCATATTAATTACTACAGCAACCAAGCCTGCTGATGATACCTTATTTTCTAAATGATACCCAGGTAGGTGGGATGGTACAGTGACCTTTTTCACCCATGATCCAGACACAGTGGTAAAAACCAAATGTAAAACAGAGCAAGATGTCTTCACTAGTAAAACACGAGAAACACAAGAAACACAAACACACATACACATATACACATACACACACATGCACACACACACACACACACACACTCATACAAGACTGAAGTTTTTAAAAAACAGAATTATGCAAATGGAAATTTATGTAAAATTCACCAGGTACAAGTAGCGTATTGTGTACCAAACTAAATGTATCTGAAGTACTTACTATGAGCTATGTGCATTTACAATGAGCACCACAAATGCATGAGAAACAGTGTGGCTGAAAGGTTGACCGATTTTGGATAGAATGACCAAAATGTAATGGTATACTGTTTATACACAGATTGCTGTGTATCCATGTCTACTGAACCAAATATCACTCAACATTCTGCTCTTGTATTTGCAGCCTCTTAGAATCCCTTACCTGCTGCTCCTCGAATACTGCTCTGTGGCATTAGTTGCCCACTAATTTGGCTGTTGTATTTGAAGCCTCTTAGAATCCCATATCTACTGCTCCTGGAATACTGCTCTGTGCCATCAGATGGCCAATAATTTGGCACTGCACTGAAAATCACATCAGCAAACTGATGTATTTGGTGTTGAGGCAGTTGTACTACAGTGCAATGAATGTGTCTCCTGCATTTACTGCATTGTTGTATCCATGCCTGTTGTTCAATCTTCATAACATTGTACTTTACAGAACAGTGTAGCATGGTATAATATAGCACATTACTGGACTTTAATGTTCTCTCTCTCTCCATTTGTCATAGAGCTTTTACCACCTCTCCTCAGAGACCAAGGATCACCAGTATACTACAGTATCACAAAATGCATCCCAACAAGTGTTTCTGCTATCTTTTTATGAATCTTAACAACTCTTCCTCCCTTCAACATAGAGCAATAGTCATCAAAAAAGCACAACACTGGAAACCATATTTAATTTATTTATTTTACTTATTTATTTATTGACATTTGTTAACTGGGTTAGTCCAACTGAGCCAAGAGCCCATTTTCAGTGGAGACCCAAGAAGAAAAGCTCCAGAAATTAAATTATGATATTATGATATTTACAAAATATTAAAGTAGGGTCACATAAATATAGTACAAGTCAAAAAATGTGTGCACAGCAGTGCAATGCATAGGTAAAACAACAGTTAACAAGTACAGTTTCCAAAATTTGACAACAGTATATAGCATAGACCAAATAATTAAAAGGGTTAGAGAATATTCCACTGAGTACAGTATGAATACAGTTTGCTAAAGCAAGTACAAGGAGGACAAAGAGTTGATAGGGAAAAGCAGAGACATGAGAAGAGAGGAGACTAGTTCAAGTAGGGGTTTGACAAGGGCGTGACCAAGTCTTTAGGAGATGAAGTTTAGAAACAGGCATTTATGCTGAATTCTTCTTATGTTGAGAGTAAAGCTCTTAACCAGTGTTTTTGTTGGGTTTGTATAACTGAAGGTGGTGTTTACTGGCAGTACGGAGGTGACGAGGGTGGTTATAGAAGATTTTTTGAAAGAAATTCAATTAACTAAAAATATGTTTATAAGAAGGAAATATGATGTTAGATTATTGGATGCTGATATTCAACGGGTTATAATGTTAAGACATAGGACACAGCATATTTATAATAATAGAGAAAGCAGGCATATTGTAAATAGAGAAACTAATTCTGAAGAGAATTTGTTTTTAGTTTCAACTTACAATGCCTGCAGTAATAAGATTAAAACATGTATATTACATTTCTGGGAATTTTTATATAATTTCGAAGAATTAAATATTCTAATGACAAAAAAATAAATTTTTTCTTATAAAAAAGGTAGAAGTATTAAAGACATGACAGTACATACAAAATTTTCTAGACCAGGAATTAAAATATCCTATCAATTGTCCAGCATGGGGACATTCCCATGTGGAAAATGTAGTGGTTGTCCATATATACACATAACTTTTTCTAATATTAATAATGTAAATTTTTGTTCGGATGGGATATATAATTGTAGAACTCAGAGGGTAATTTATGCTATCAAATGTGGATGCAACAAGTTTTATATTGGGCAAACCAAAAGAATGTTCAAGGTGAGGCTTCTTGAGCATTTAAGAGACATAAGAAACAATAAAATAGAGAGCCCTTTAGCTCAACATTTTCATGAACATCATAGTGGCAATAGTGATAGTTTAAAAGCCTCTATTTTACAACAGGTAGCTATTTTTGAATCTGATATATCCATTGTTGTAAAATTACTTTTAAAGAAGGAAACTGTTTTTATTTTGAAATATGGTACTTTATTGCCTAGGGGTTTGAACACGGAATGTTGTTGGAGAAGTATTATTTAACTTAATGGATTTCCATTAATTTTGTTAATTAATGTATAATTATTTTATTGGTTAATTGATGTGATTATATATATACTGTTTTTTGTATCTGATACTTTACTCCTTGAAGGCTTACTGTGGCCGAGGCGCTAGAGAGAGGAAGCTATTAAACGTGGTTTACACTGGTCTTGTTGTGTTGCTTTGGTTATAGAAGGAGACTAAATTGGAGATGGAGGGACAGGATGAGGGTTCATATAGGATAGAGCATGCAATATGTAGATGGGGTATAAGCAGCAGTTTGGAGAATTCTGGCCACTGGAGTGAGTTAAGGGCAAGACAGTGGTGAGATTTGTAAGGAAGGTTGTCGGCAAATCTGGCAATTTTGTTATACATTTGCTCTAGTTTAGCGATAAGAGATGTTTGAACATGAGTAAGGACAGGGGCAGCATAAAGAAGGCAGGGTAGGAGTAGGGCCTGAGTGAGGGAGGATTTGGAGGAGGGTGACAGAAATTTTCGATGACAAAAGAGAAGTCAAGGTTTCTGGTGGGTCTTTTTTATACTTTGTTGATTATGAATATCAAATTTAATTAATCGTCAATGATAACTCCAAGTAGTTTAGTGTGGGGTTCAGGTTTAATAGTGGTGTTGAGAGAGGACATAAAGAAAGAGGCTTTGTGCTGGGCAAGTGTTTTAGGGAGGAAGAGAAGGCGTTTTGTTTTTTTGGATTAATATGAGGTGGTTATCAGAGGAAAAGGTTTGTTTTGCGAGATTTATTAGATCAGAGATGTTATGGGCAGAGATAATGAGGGTGGAGTCATGAGCGTACTCTAGAAGTGTAGAGAGGTTAGTAACCGAGTGAAGTTTATTAGTGAATACATTAAACAGGAAGAGCCCAGAATTGATCCTTGGGGAACTCCAGTATTAACTGGGAAGAATAGCAAGAGGACAGTTTGCCAGTGGATAGATTGCTGCCTGACTGAGAGATAGCTAGAGAAGCGGTTGATGGAGGAGGTAGAGAGATATAGGTCTGAGAGTTTAGTTAGAAGTTTAGAATGAGACACGGTATAAAAGGCCTTTGAAAGATCAAGCACAAGACTGGAGATGAGGAGGTTACTATCAAGGGCTTCAGCTGTTATTTAGATAAATGACAGAAAGGCAGTAAAAGTGCTATGGTGGGACCTAAAGCCATGTTGGGTATGAGTGAGGAGACTGTTATCGAGAAGGTGAGTAGCTGAACATGGATGCACTTTTCCAAGATTTTTGGATGGGGGGGGGGGCAGGATAGCAGTTGGTCTAAAGTTAGAGGGATCTGTAGAGTTGCCACCTGTGTGAAGAGGGATAGTATAGAAGGATTTCCAAATATCAGGGACCAGGGCTTCTTTGTTGGAATGGTTAATAAGAATAGAGACAGAGTAGGCGATAGATTTTGCAGCTGTTTTTTAGGAAATGAGGGGGTAGTTGGTCTGCTGAGGGAGAGCAGGGTTTAAGTTTGTTAAGAAAAGATTTAATTGTAGTAATTGGTACTGGTTGGAAAAAAAAGCATTGGGAAGAGTTTTTATGGGAGTAGTGGAGGTGTTGAGTTGAAATGTACTGTTTTGTGTATTAAGTGTGAGGTTTTGAATAGTTTCTATGAAGTAGTTGTTAAGGGGGAGACAGTTTCAGCAGCAGTGTTGTTTGGAAAGGGGTTGGTAGTAGTGGGGTTACCTGGGTAGAGTAGGTTGTTGATGGTGGTCCAGAATTTTTGTGTGGGCTGCTTTGGTTAGAGAGAAAAAACGCTCTTGTCTTTGTTGACAATTTTTTAGACAGCTTTCTGAGCTCTCTGTATATCTGCAGTAAGAGAGGGGACATGTTTTTAAACTAGACTTTCCAGAAAGAATCTCTTTTGTGCTTGATTGAGCGTTTTGTTTTCGTTACCCAGGGGGAGTAGTTGGATTTGATTCTGATTTTTCTGGATGGAGCAGCAGAATCATGTGTATCAAGGAAAATGTTGTTGAAGGAATTTACTGCCTCATTGAGAGGGAGGTGACAGAGGAAGGACCAATTAATGCCAGATAGTTTGGAGTTAAACAAGTGTCTGGGGTGAAGTGGGGATACCCTGTAAGTAGGGTATTTAGGTGAGTGTTGAGTGAATCTGTGTATGAAAGTTGGAGAGTGGTCACGCAGTGAGTTGAGAAGCACACAGAGATTATGACAGAGGTCAGGAACTGAAGTACGGATCTAGTCAAGGATGGGTCCAGATGAGGAGTTTTTGTTTATTCTAGGAGGGGTGGAAATGTGTTGATGAAAACCATGAAGGTTAAGACTATGGGTAGGGGATGAATGGGACAGTTTAGTCTCTATATTAGTGTCCCCAAGTATGATAGTTTCATAAGGGATATGGTGAGTAATCCAAGAATGGAAGTTCTCTAGGATGGGAATATTATCTCCAGGGGAATGTACAGAGAGACTATGGCAATTTTTTTGTGAGGGTTGAGGTAACAATTTACGATGAGTATTTCAAAAGGTGAGAAGTAGGGAACAGAGATGGAGAGAATAGACAGGTTAAGTAGCTCAGAGTAGAGGGTAGCAACCCCTCCTTCTCGTTTATTGGTTCTATCTGAGCAAAAGATGTAATAACCTGAAAGCAGGATTTCTGTATTAAGGATGTGAGGTTTCAGCCAAGTTTCTAAGACAAGAATGCAAGGAGATGTGTTAGATATCCAGGAGTGCAGGTCTGTTACTTTATTTACAATTCTTTGAATATTTATAGAGAAGATTTTCAGAGATTTGGAAGGGGAATTACTGGTAGGAAGGGGTAAGTGAGGGGGAGGGTTATGAGTAGTGATATTGTACAAGGAAGATGTGGGAGACCCTGAGTTAGAGTGGATGTCTCCATCCAAAAAAGAGTGTTGAAGAGAAGAGAGTAAGTTCAAGGTAGTAGGAAATCTAGGTTTCCTGACCAGTGGAGAGAGATGAGTTAGAACAAGCAAGAACCTTGAAGAGGTATGGGTGTTTCTGAATCAAGACGATTGAATCCTTACCGCCTCTACCAAACATTTGATGCTTCTTGTTTTTCACTACACTCTACAGCTAGCAAGATCCTTAGGGATTGCAGTAAGTGAAGAAAAGTAAAAACTGGTACCTACTCAAAGTCTAGAGTTCATAGGAGCGACATTAGACACATGGTCTTGCCTGGTCGCCCTTCCGCTTCACAGGGTCTAGAGACTAAGATCTCAACTCTAAGTGATACTCTGTCAGGACAAAGTCCCAGCTCGTGCAGTTCTTCAACTACTAGGATCAATGGCAGCAATGATTGCTATAGTTCCACTACCAAGACTACACATGAGACTACTATAATGGCTGTTGGCATCACAGTGGTCCCTTTTAACACACCCTGCATCTTTTTCGATCCACATAACAAAGCAATGCAAACAAGACTTCAATTGGATGAAGCCAGAAAAGGAATTATGAAGTTGTCCCTTCTCACCCTCTTAGCCCAAAGCCACAGTGACCATGGATGCATCCCTGATGGGGTGGGGGGGGGGGGATTTTCAGGGAAAGACCATCCAAGGCACTTGGTCCCCCATGGAGGCCAACTTGTATATCAGCGTCTTAGAACTGAGGGCGGTGCTTCTGCATTTGCAAACATTCCAATCTGTCCTCCTGTCATGGACAATTGCTATTCAGTCAGATAACATGTCGGTCATCTGGTATATTAATAAATGGAGGGACCCAAATCCTACCAGTTGTGTTGAGAAGCCATGAGAGTTTGGCAATGGGGCAATATCTTCCAACTGCTTTCTGATAGCAATGCACATTCCTGGGAATTCCAACGTGATTGCGGACAAACTGAGCAGATGTATTCTCCTGTCTCATGAGTGGTCCTTCAACCGTGTCATAGTGGAGGAGATTTTCAGTCTTTGGGGTCAGCCTTGCTACAGTCTATTCTCATCTCCCACCAACTACAAATGCAGCAGCTTCTTTGCCCTAATCCCCACTCAGGGAGAGTCCCCGAGGGACGCTGTAGTACACGATTGGCCCATGGGACTACTATATGCCTTTCCTCCCTTTCCTCTGATCCCACAATTTCTAAAGAAAACTCTTCGGTTGAGAAGCAAAGTCATCTTCATTGCACCCTATTGGCCCTGAAAGCCTGGTTCCCTTTCCTTTGGCCTCACCTGTTTCACCGACCGTGGACTCTGGATCTAACTCCGGGATTACTGTCACATCCACAAGGGGGGTTGATCCATCCAAACCTATTGAGCCTCAAGCTGACAGCTTGGTTTCTCCACTTCCAGTAATTGCCAGGCAAAATAGTCTACCTTCCCCTGTATGAAAGATTCTTCTGGCTTCCTGTAAACCATCCACCAGGAAAATTTATCATAGCAAATGGAACAGATTCATGTTTTGGTCTCGAGAAAAAGGACTAGACCCCTTTTCAGGTTCAATTAGTTCATTTTTGGAGTACTTATTGAGTCTACTCCATTCATCTTCTACTATTCTTGCCCACTTAGCAGCTATCTCAGACTTTCATAATGGTTTCCAAGAGTCCTCTTTAATATCTCACCGCCTCTGTAAAACCTTCTTGAAGGGAGTCACACATATTAAACTGCCCTTCAAAGAGCCGATCGAACCTTGGAATTTGACACTGGTCTTGCAAACTTTAACTTTTCCTTCCTTTGAGCCTTCTGCCACTTGCGATATGAAATTTTTGTCTTGGAAAACTTTATTTTTGGTAACAATTACCTCAGCAGGAAGAATATCAGAATTATGGATCTGTATGATGCTATCGAATGGACTAAATAGCGAATGCTATTTAGTCGATCCGATACTGTCGAAATGGCAAATAGCGAAGTCACGGAACATCAAATTTTTTCCCATTGAAAAAATTTGATGGGCCGGCTTTGGGACTTTGCCATTTTCTCCACTATGGTGCGATCTCAGAGTTGGTATATTTAAGTAGGGGTTGTGTGGGGGGCACAACCCCCCACATGGGGGGTGTGGGGCGAAGCCCCCCACTTAAATTTGTGTTTTTTATTTTTTTTTCTTACGCTCCGTTTGTTCGATATTTTGTTGTTTCGATATTATTGGTATGGTGAAATAGTGTTCGCTATTTACATCGTACAATATTATGATATAGACACCAGAATTACAGGCCTTGTGCGTAAAACTCCCATGTATAGTTTTCCACAGAGAGAGAGTATCACATCTGACTAATCCATCCTTTCTACCCAAAGTTGTCTTGGGATTGAGTATTAATCAATCAACTGATATACCAGTTTTCTTCCCAAAATTTTCTAATAAAGGAGAATATTATTTGCACTTATTAGATGTGTATAGACAATTAAGCTTCTTCTTGGATAGGACTAAATCACTAGGAAAATCTGGCCAATTGTTCTTATCCTTTCCAGGACCCAAATTGGGAAAACCTGTTACTAAAGTAACTTTGGCTATATGACTGAGAGACTGTATTTCCTTTCCCTACCAACAAAACCAAATGCATCTAACAAATAAAATCAAGGTGCATTCAACCAGATCAGTTGCTTCAGTCGCTTTTCATTCTAGAGCCTTCATGGATGACATTTGTGCAGCAGCCACATGGGCTACTCCTCATACCTTTATCACTCATTACAAATTGGACTTGGTCTCCAGGGGGAGACCATCCTTTGTCTCACTGGTGCACAGGAATATCTTTCCATAGGGCCTGCCAGGAAATAAAGTAGCTAGGGACTCTGTCCCATCCGTCATGAATGAATGAAGATTAACAACATCAGATAAAGAGGTTATGTTTTTACCATAGCGTTCCATCTGTGTTGTTGATCTTCATTCATTTATGACATCCCACCCTCCTACCCCCTCTGAAAGACTCATGGAGGTTTGGATTTGGTCCTAGCCCCATGATAGGGTATTTGCTCAGACAAAGGCCTCTGCTTTCTTTTCTTGCAGGTAAACTCGATCTGAGGAGGGGAGAGGGGCACTGTGGATATCCTTAGCTCGAATGTTTTTTGGCTGGCGCGAGCTTGTTATAATGTCCGAGTTGATTCAAGGACAGAACTGAGACCCATCTGTCATGAATGAATGATGTTCGACAACACAGATGGAACGTTATGATAAGAACATAACTTCTTTTTTTCAATTAAACGGACATGTTGCAGTGTAATATAACTTCTATCTAGTCTAGCCCAGTTATTTTACCTTGAATAATATGTAAATTCTCTGAGTTTCTTCTACTGAATTCATGTGTTCCATACCAAATATTTTCATAAATTTCTTCAGAAATCTACCCTCTTGTGTTGTATTTTCTCTTATAGGTCCCTCAGATACAGCCACACTGTTGCTTATCAAGTTCCAGTCCCCACCTGTAAGTAAATTTCCCAGCTGAAAGCTCATTATTTCTCCCAAAGCTTTCTTAAGCTCCATAGTACCAGTTTTTGGTGGAATTTAAATGCATGCCAGCATAATCCTCCGTCTTTGCCAGCAGGCCCTGCATTAGCCATTTTTGATCATTTAGATGCTGATAAGTTGAAGTCATAATTAAGAAGCGGAAAGTAACCACAAGTGAGAATAACAAGAAAACTAAATTTTATGATTCTAGACAAATATAAAATAAATGGAAGGCTTGATGGAACAGCAGGTTAAGACTAAAGCCGACTTGAAAGAGACAGTGCTTCCCTGCTTGGAGGTTGTGATCTGCTTTGCTGTTCAGCCAGTCTGCCTTCAGAGTAGCATAATGCACTGTTGACAAATTTTTGTCATAGTAGAATACTAGGCTATTGACCCAAGGAACCTTTTTGAGCCTAGCCATGCTTTGCAATAAAACAACACCAATTCCCAAGGATTTTGAGAGAGTATATATACTTGGGCATGGTTGACTTGGCATTTACCAGCTTCATCGCTCTAATAGAGAGAAAGGTGCCAGACCAGGGGTATAGCTACAGTTTGCCATCCATTGCTCCAGATTTCGCTTGAGTAAGTGTAGGAATGAACTCTGCTTCACATGAATGTGGAAACCTGTTCCAGAGAAGAAGAAACCACTGAGACATATACCTAGACCTCCAAGATGTTGTATTTATGCTGCAGACAAGGTTTAGGTCCTTGGATCGGGTGTTCCTGGTGCTATTTGTTTTACAGATGTGCAACAGGTCTGTTAGGGCTGGATCAATGAATGATTTGTAGGCTAGACATAGGTTGCCGCATAGCAATCTGTAGGAGACTGAATATAAGGACAATACTTTGAGACTGTCCTCACAGGACTTGTTTTCCACACCATGTATTATTTTTATAAGGAAGCTCAGAGGGTGATCCAGGTGTTGCATATGCCTGGCTAGGTACATACCGAATGGGACTTTGTACTCTATGACTGGCCTTATGAGAGTAGAGTATAATGAAACAATGAAATTTTAGACCTAGATGTCATACCCCTGCTTATAAGTTATGCAATACATAGTGCAGTAGATGCATGATGTTCAAATGCCAAATCAGTGTCCACATGGGTTCTCAAATCTCTCCACAGAGTCTGCTCTTGGAGAGGTGTATTGTCATTGTTTGCTGTGGTGACCATCTTTATGAAAGAGTCTGTGATGCACATTCTGGAACTGTGTTTTAGACCATCACTCTGGCACTAGTTGTTAGTCTGTATTAGGCCTTTTTGAAGGATATTTGGGTCTTTGGGGGATTCATTGACTGCACCCATTTGCAATCTTTTGCAGACTTTGTTAACCAGAGGCCCTTAACCATTAGCCTTGACCTTAGAGAAGTTGATGCCAAACAAGGGTGGTCCAAACACTGAAGCCTTAAGGCACCTCACTAACATCCAGACATTTGTGGAGAAAGACTCTATTATTCTAACTTCCTGAGTACTGTCTGTAAGCCAGCTGGCTATTCAGTGGGTGATGAAGGGGTTTATATCTTGTGTAGTGAGCTTTTCTACAACTCAGAAGTGGGATATGATGTCAGATGTCTTAGCCAGGTTGAGGTAGGCAGTATGCAGCATTTGGCCTTTTCTTGACAAGGTCCACAAGGTTGGGTAGGCAAGATGTCCTTTTGACAGTGTAATCATTGTGTTGCACTGCATATCATTTATTGTTTCTTTGCTTTTGTGACCTTGAAGTCCACAAGACTAGGTAGGCAAAATCTGCCTTTGACAGTGTAATCATTGTGTTGCACTGCATATAGTTTATTGTTTCTTTGCTTTGGTGAGCTTCGTGAAGAAGTCCACAAGGTTGGCTACACAAGATCTGCCTTTGACAGTGTAGTCATTGTGTTGCACTGCATATTTTTTCATTTTTTTTCTTAACTATATAATTTTCAGGCACTGGCTTGTTTTGCAGCATCACTGGTTCATACTTTCTGTAGACTGCATTATTTTTCTTTGTATTAGTAAAGCTAGGATTACACACTGACACCCTCCTTTCTGTATTTAGACTTTCATCTTGTGTGTGTTGTGTTTTTCAGGACTTTCAGAATTGTTTTTTTCCCAGACACTAGCATTGTTTCTCTGGGCTTCTTCTCTTGGAATGTTTATCACTTGGTGTACCACGCCATAACTGCTGTAGTCTTACATATTTTATTCATGTATTTTTTTTCTCCATGGAGCTGACCAACAGCTGATGCCAGTAACTCTCTGCCTTCACTGGGTCTACCTATTCCTCCCCTAAACTTTGTTCACATGAGGGTTGGGGCCAGGAAGCAGACTGAGGCATCCTGGGACAATATGATACTGCTCCATGTTTTTTTTTTTCCCACCCCTTATAGGGCCCGGCAACATTCTGAGGACAGGATGTGAAATGGGTGTTATTTCTGAACTGTTCCTAACTTCCACAGTGGTTTGACATCAGCAGAATATCCCATGCACCCTCAGCAGCATTTAATGCTTGTATCCAAAGTCTCTACCAAGGAAAACAAAGTGCTTCGGGTACCCTGGATATGCTCCTCCTACCATCCACACCCTCCACCTCACAGAAAGGGCATGCCCATCCTTTCCTGTCAGCACATCAGACGCCTTAGGTGCTAATAGAATCCAGGTCACCTGGGTTATAGTTGGGGCTTTATCCCTCTAATTCTCAGCATTGGTTTTGTAGTATTGCATATTACTAGAGTTAGGTCAGTGGGAGAAGGAAGCTGTCTGGCATGCCACAGGGGTTAATACAGCCATTAAAGAACACACTTTTTCCTTGACTGGCACTGCAGCAGAGCATTCTCTTCACATTTCTCCAAATCCCCTCCATTTATTCGAGGGCTTCCTTTCGAATCTAAGTTGCATCATGGAAGTGTGGGTGGTTCGTCACATTCTGTAAGCCATTCAGTATGTCTCATACCTGATGCCATAGCAGCAGCTTGTCTGCTTTTTTAGAACATGCCTGTATTTGCACAACAGCAGAAACATGTAGGCCTTTTGCTTAGTCTTGAACCTAGTGATTTATCTTTAGGCTTTAAATGCGCCTCCTGCCTTTGTAATGCATAGCAAATAATTGTTTTCCATTCCTTCTGTTCTAGCTTATCATGGAATATTGCTTAGGATCTGCCTCTGATTTACTAGAGGGTAAGTTATTTACACATTGTTATAGATTATATTTGTTTCTCTGTACTTGTTTTTTTCATATTGCTTTTAAATTAAGTTGAACAAGCTTTCTTTAATGTTTTTTTTTTCTACCA